>NC_029789.2:2959215-2966565 GCF_000816755.2 Arachis ipaensis | reverse complement strand
GTTGCCCATTATAATAGCATCTGAATATCAACTATATATAATAGGTTAATTACTCCTATTTAGATTTCTTTTACAAATTCTAGAAAACATGATTAGATAATTATTTTTTAATATGTTTAAATTGTGATTTTATTTTTTGGGTTTAACTAATATATATTTTAAGGGTACATGATAAATTTATCATTAATAAAAAAATTTAAATATTTTTATTTGGGATCTGCTACACATACAAGTAAAAAAGGCTTACAAGTTAACTCAACCCAATAACTTGTCCACGCGTACTCACTCCCTTTAAATGGAGCGTCAACCCACGCGCGTCACTCAAACGGTTACTCTTTGGAATAAGCGCTCGTCATGGCTAACTCTTCCTCTTCTCCTTCAAACAAACCACAAAGTTTCGAGCAACATTCCAAACTGAAGAGACATTATTCAAGGTCAAATTCGTTGCGAAGATAGAATTCTCCATCAACAATCTCCAGAAAAAACGAAGAAATATTATTTAAGGTACGTTACTATTTTACTCATCTTGTACATTTTTCACATTTCTGTTTCTGATTTCGAAATCGAAAAACTAGGTTTTACTGTTCTTCTATGTTCTTATAGGTTTTACTGATCTTCTTGTTCTAAATCTCATATCACTATTTTTACTGTTCTTCTTATTCTAGGTTTTACTCTTCTTGTAAGTTCCTCTAGGTTCTACTGTTCTTCAAAGTGGTTCTAGCTTTTACTGTTCTTCTTGTTCTAGTTCTTCTCGTAACTGATTTTTCGCAGTATATTGCTTAATTTGTTGGGTGTATATGGAATAATTTGTATGGGTGTATATGGTTGATTGTTGGGTGTATATGGCGTAATGTGTTGGGTGTATATGGTTGATTGTTGGGTGTATATGGCGTAATTTGTTGGGTGTATATTCCTGAACCCATATCATGTAATATAATCAATTGTTGCAACTGTCCTAATATTGCTTGTCCTTGGGTGTATATTGCTTGACATTGTAATATTGCTTGAACTTGTATATTTATCCATGATTCGGTGAATTGAACATAATTTTGAACTGATCTAATTAAATACTTATGAAATTGGTTTTGGTGTATGTGCCTGATCTAAGTTTTTATCGTTCATCTTGTTCTAGCTTTTACAGTTCTTCTTGTTCTAGTTCTTCTCCTAACTGATTTTTGTGTGTATATTGCGTAATTTGTTGGGTGTATATGGCGTAATGTGTTGGGTGTATATGGCGTAATTTGTTGGGTGTATATTTCTGAACTCATATAATTTAATATAGTCAATTGTTGCAAATGTTCTAATACTGCTTGTCCTTGGCTGTATATTGCTTGACATTGTAATATTGCTTGAGCTTGTATATTTATCGATGTTTGAGTCAATTGAACATCATTTTGAACTGATCTCATCAAATACTTATGAAATCGGTTTGTGTGTATCTGGTTGATCTATGAGTGTATCTGACTGATATCTATGGGTGTATTTTTTATTGCAGTAAAAATGGAAGGCAAAAAACAAGCTGTAAAAATGTAAGAACAAATATATGTCTTCTATTCCATGAAACGAATCAAGACAAAGCTGAAGCCATTAGCGGAAGTCATGCAATAAGATTGTCCAGACCATCCTCATTGTTATTGAGTCCATTTTGTCAGATAGATTCTAATGATATTGACACTGATTAATGTAACTGTTATATACTCTTGTAAGAAATTGAACACATACTGTAAATATATTTGATCCAATTATAAGTAAAATTTTTTCCATAATTAAACTCTCTCTGGTGTATTAAAAATGTCTGATTTACAGGTACTATAATATGAAGGAAAATATCAAACAAAATATACACTCATAACCTGACATTTTACACCCAAAGAATGTTGATTATACACCCAAACATCTATTCCCCTTGATGATTTATCCATAAAAACCCTAAACTATAAACCCTAAACACTAAACCTTAAAAACCTAAAACTTAAACCCTAAACACTAAACACTAAACCCTAAAAACCTAAACCATAAACCCTAAACACTAAACCCTAACCCTAAAAACCTAAACCCTAAACCTTAAACACTAAACCCTAAACCATAAACCCTAAACATTAAAAACCTAAAACCTAAAACATAAACCCTAAAAACCTAAACCCTAAACCCTAAAAACCTAAATCACCCAACCTATTATACACCCAAATCATTGATTTTTACACCCATCAAATCTCATTTTACACCCAAAAAAAGTTAAATATACACCAGATTCTATTCCCTAATGCTTTATCCCTAAACCCTAAGCCCTAAGCCCTTATACCCTAAACCCTAAATTCTATACCAAAATAAAAAAAACAAACAATAATTTATAACATAAACAGCAGATTCTGAAATATATATATAAAATGTCAAACACAAGAAAATTCAGAAATACACTCAAAAAAATTATGGTTTACACCCATATTCTGTAACTATACACCCAAAAAACTATCCACTGCTGCTGGTTCCCTGAACTGATAATTCATAACACGTTCTTGATATTAAACAAACAATAATTTATAATATAAAATGTCAAACACAAGAAAATTCAGAAATACACTCAAGAAAATTATGGTTTACACCCATATTCTGTAACTATACACCCAAAAAACTATCCACTGCTGCTGGTTCCCTGAACTGATAATTCATAACACGTCCTTGATATTGGCTGGAATTTGGATGCACCACTGATACAGCATGAAAGAGGTTTAACTAGATATAATAAACCTGCAGCCTTGGCATAATCCTTGTAAAATTTTGCAGCATCTTCAAGGTTTTTAAAAGTCATTCCTACCTTGGGAACACGTTACTCATCAACAACAGAGAGAGACTGCAAAATACAACATGTTAAAAACAAGAAAATACTATAAAATTTCTACACCTCATAAAAAAATAACAATCAAAGTAACATACACTCAAGGACTCCTGATATACACCCGAACGACAACAAGTCAATTAAAAATAACAAGAAAAATCATAAACTGTAAATACACCCAAACTTCTATAAAAATACACCCAAAAAGTTCTGATCTACACTCGAGCGTCTGCTATAAATTGCAGATAATTAATAAAAACTAATACATTAGATTCAATCCACAGATTATGTTCACGCATTAATTTCACAGTCTAGCTTCACGAATTATTCAGCTAGACAATCAAAATTAACTGAAACTAAATCAAATCTTAGGAACTTCGTTCGATTCAAATTCAAAATCCACTTCGTTGTGATTGAGCTGACAATCTGAGATTGAATCCACTTTGCCATGATTGCGCTAACAATCTGAGGTTGAATCATCCATTATCTTCAAAAGGACTTCAAAATTTGATTTCAGAAAACAGAAAATCAAAATAAAACGAAGCTAGCGTTACAGTTCGCAAAACTCAGACGAATGATGAAGACCAAAGAAGTGATAAATGCAGAAGAAAGAAGGATCCAAAAGACGAGGGAAGAACGCGAGAAGGAAAACGAAGAAACTTGGCAAGAGATTCGAAGAAGGTAAGAAAATCTTTTGAAGATTGGAAGAGAGATATTCGCGCGTTAGTTGATTTTGATTGAAACTAAAGTCTGTTATATAGCGCGTGACTTGTACGTATGAATTGGAGCGCGTTTAGGGTTTTAGTAAGTTTCGCACTTGTAAAGCTTGTAAATGCCAATTGCTTGTATGCTAAGATTAATTCTTTATTCAATTTACAGCAAATTCACAAAGAAAGAGGAGCATTGTTTTTTAGTGCCAATACACAATTTAATTTATTTATTTTTGGTTGTCATAGTGTCTTAAAAATCATGGGATCCAAAGTATAATCAATAATTTATAAGGTGGGTGATAAAGATAACACTAATTTTCAATGAAAACTGTGTGGATCAGCTACTCCTTTGGCAGATTAGTGGATTTTTTAGACAGACAACTGTAGTAATTAAAGTGATCATAAATCCTAGTGAGCATTAGTCCTCAAAGTTCGTTACTATCATTAAAGTTGAGCCGTAATCAGACAAATTTTCTTGATGGAAAGCAGAAAGTAAGAAAGAGAGAGAAACTCATCACAAGTCTCATATACATTTTCTAAAGTAACTAATAATATTTATTTATATTTATAAATTTAAAAGTACACATACATGTTCATTAAGGCTTTTTTTTTTTGGTTATGAAAGTAGAAGTGGTGATATACTTTAACATTGTAATTTTTGGTATTTTTTAAAATTGTGAAAAGTACGCAAATCGGAGGGTCCGATTTCATTGCAGAGAGAGAGGGGCACAAATCGGACCCAGGGTTTTCTGAAATCGGACCCAGGGTTTTCTATCAGTGCACAAATCGAACCCAGAATTTTCTGCCAGTACACAAATCGGACCCAGGATTTTCAGTACCTCTAATTGAACGGTTCAATTTCTCTTGGACAGCCATCATACGCCAGTGAATTATCATACACCCCCATAATTCAGGTATACACCATTCATTTCATCATATTAAAAATAAAAAGTTCGTTCATTAACAACTTTATTTATTTATATATATATATATATATATATATATATATATATATATATATATATATATATATATATATATATATATATATATATATATATATATATATATATATATATATATAAATAAATAAAGTTGTTAAAACAGGACAATTAAAAAAAAGTCTATAAAATAACAAAATCCAAAAATAATAAAATAATATTTTTTTTGCCAGTTATCTTTCCTATAATGTAAAAAAGCCAGCCCCTCAATCATAAAAAGCCAATTCCAAAGTCAAACTTTGTTAGACTAACAAAAGCTAAAGTAAATAGTCTCATATTATTATTATTATTATAACATATTCTTTTAATTAGCAGCTCAATTCCGGAATCTCACCAATTTGATCCTGATTATGATATTCATGTATGTTGCTTTGCTTTATTAGTCACCTACTTTGAAAAAGAAAAGATGGCATTTTGGTCTTTTTAATTTTTATTTATTTTAATTTTTCCCCCTTGTCCCCATACAATGGCCCTACCACACCAATCAATGATTCAACACCTTGATGTTCATATTAGTGCCTTGTATATATATTTATTTAAATAACAAACCTAAGTTTCTCAAGTTTAATCCCGGTGACATATATCAATATATATAAATAATCACACCATACCAAACCGTCCAAAATTCACAAACTTTCCAAGCTTCTTCCTTCAAAAAAAGTCACCCTTCAACCCTATATATTTGTACATAAACTCATCAAGTTTTGGTGCTTAATAATAATTATTAGTCCAAAACATATGGATCATTATTACAACAGAGTTAGTAGTGGTAGAGGAGGATCTTCCTCTTCCTCTTCCTCTTCTTCTTCCTCTTCATCGTCAGCATCGTCCACGTCATCATGCCACGGAAAATGCAGAGGGTTTAGGTTGAATCTAAGAAGGGTTTACTATCTAAGACTAAGGAAGAGGTTCAACTTCTTCCTTAGAATCTTTGATAAGTTGACAAAACTCTCATATTCTGAGGCTCTAAAGATTCTCAAGAAAGTGTTCCAAAGAAGAAGGAGTGGTGGATTCAAGAGGAACAACAGTAATAGCAGCAGGGATGGCTTGGTGGTTATGAAGGGACACGTGGCACCATCTTATGTGAGGAACAATTCTTTCTATGCAGAAGCCATTGCTGATTGCTTGGAGTTTATTAAGAGAACTTCAGTTTCTTCCATGGACGACCAAATTCATGACCCCATTCACCATCATCATCATCATCAAGATAAAATCTCATAGTAAATATATAATTATTTTTTCCTTCTTTTCATATTTTTTTTACTAGAGACAAAACATAATTAATATATGCCAGTATTTTTTAGCTTATCATCTTCATGTGTATTTTTAATATTCCTTTTTTTTTTTGGCATTTTTTGGAATACATTTAGTTATTCCTGTTTTCTGTGTATATTATTATTAAATCAGTTTGGTGAAGTTTTGGCATCGGTAATGGATCATTCTCTGTATGTAAACAGACTTGGGAAATTGTCAAATTGTGTCACAGACTCAACTTGTAATGTAACATGTTGTTCCTTTCTTTATCTACAAATTTTGTTCCACAAAATTAAGGGGTGTGGATATTTTCCCCTGTCTTAATTTTGATTTTGTTAGACGATAATTTTATATAATTCAGTTATTACTATTTAAAGATGGAAACTCAGGTGCAGTCGACTTCACGTGAAGTTGATACCTGAGAGCCGTTAGATGAAAATTTAGTCAAATCAGTCAAATCATCTAACGGAAGTTCCCCTTATATGTAAATATATTTCGAGAATATATAGTTCTTTTTAATTTTTCATTTAATTATTTGTAATTATAATTTTTTATTATTTAATATTTTTTTATATGTTTTTTTTGTTCTACTTAAAAAATGTAAGATGAGAAAATATACTTTACTAAACAATTAAAAAAAATTGAAATAATCTATTTCTTGGAGATAGCAATAATCATATCCCTAAATTTGGTTACATGGTTATAATTTAGTACACATGAGCAGCATTCTCATTAACATATATTAAAATGAGAGAAAAATAAAGTTTATTATTAAAAAATGAGTATTGATAGTGATTAGGAATCCACTAATGCTTAGCTTTAGAGCTAAATAATCTAGGGATTTGTTTGGTGGGCCGCACTAATTTAAGGGGGTGTCTGTGACAAAGGCCAGGTTGTGGCTAAATTGGCTTACAGCTTGGCTCTACTAATCTTGTTTCTTACCAACTCTCTGTCCAAAATAATCTAGCTTTTGAAATCTAGTGCCAACACTTCTAAAAAACAACAAAAACATTTTGCATTGGATACTTTGTCCCAATACAAAGACCATTATGTCAATTATATCATCATTTCTTGTTAATTGATGTAACTTTGCATCAAAATCAATGCAAGAACTTAAAAATTGATATAACTATATTTCATTTCATAATAAGTAGGGCAAATCACACATAAAAACTAAACGGAGTTTAAAATTATACAATTTTACCAAAAAGAAAAACGTTACAAAAATCTATAGAAATACAATTTTATGTAATTCGAATAAGCGTCATTCGAATTATCCATCCCAACACTAATTTGAATAAGACCAATTCGAATTATTAGAGATACATACAAATCGAATTTGTCAGATTTATGCAATTCGAAGCAGTATGAGTCGATTTATGCATGCATGTAAAGTTCCTAATAATTCGAAACAAGTTGTTTCGATTTATCCTGATTTTATTCTTATATAATTCAAATGAGGCTGATTCGAATTATGATGCATTGAGCTATTACAAATTTTTATAGTACCTCTAACATTTTTTAAGTCATTTTTTAAAATTGTTTTATA
>NC_029789.2:2958044-2959208 GCF_000816755.2 Arachis ipaensis | reverse complement strand
TAATTTATTAAAAAAATTTATTAAAAAATATATTTACTCAAATTTCAAATATAATACTCTTCTACATAATTAATAATTTAAAATTTAAAAAAAGACTAAATTTAAAGATAAATATTCATGCATGTATTCAAATTTTAAATAAAAATATTTTATATAATCAATAATAAATTAAAATTTTTAAAAAATTATTTTATTCTATACAAAACCGTTTAAAAAGAAAAAATGAGCTAAAAAACTATTTAATTACGAAGACTTCTTCAAAGTATTCATGAGCTATCAATAATGGGCTAAAGAGTATTGTATGGAATTCGAATTGATAGCTCATAAATATTTTGAAAGAAGTCTCGTAATTAAATATTTTGTTAGCTTTTTTTAATGTATGAAATAAAATATATTTTTTAATTATTAATTTTTTAATAAATTTATTTAAATTATGTCACAAAAAAATATTTTATTCCATGCAAAATAATTTAAAAAAATGGTTTAAAAGATGTTAGGAGTACTATAAAAATTTGTCATGTTTTATTTATTTGTAATTTTTAAATTATTAATTATGTAGAAGAGTATTATATTTGAAATTTGAGTAAATATATTTTTTAATAATTTTTTTAATAAATTTATTTAAATTATACCACAAAAAAATTTATTCCATGCAAAATAATTTTAAAAATAACTTAAAAGATATTAAGGGTACTATAAAAATTTGTAATAGCTCAATACATAGTAATTCGAATCAGCCTCATTCGAATTACATAAGAACAAAACCTAAATCGAAACAGTTTGTTTCGAATTATTAGAGACTTTATATGCATGCATAAATCGATTCATGCTGCTTCGAATTCTATAAATCTAACTAATTCGATTTGTGTATATTTCTAATAATTTAAATTGGTCTAATTCAAATTATTATTGGAATAGATAATTCGAATTAGGCTGATTCAAATTATATAAAATTGTGTTTTTGATAAATTGTTGTAACAATTTTCCTTTTGATAAAATGGTGTAATTTTGAGCTCTATTTAATTTATAAGTGTGATTTACCCTATTAAGTAGTTATAATAAACATTTATATTGATATTGTCTTGTTTTTGAAAATATACCAATATTACTTTATCTTTACCCGCACGTACAAGTATATGATACAATAATAATCTACTAAGAGTT
>NC_029789.2:2948926-2956865 GCF_000816755.2 Arachis ipaensis | reverse complement strand
AAAGATTTTTGCATAAAAAATATTTAAAATATATAATTATTTATGTATTTTTTATTAATTTAAATTTTTTGAATAAGTAATCTGATAAAAAAAAGTTTACTCTTAACTTATTAAAAGTTGTTTAGTGATGAGAAATTAAGTAACATACTTATATACACGAAATTTTATATTTCATTTCAATTTCAATAACACATCATATTTTAGAATAATGCTATAGATTCGAGAGATATTTTTGGAGATAGTTACTATGATACTTGCATGTAATTGCTTAATTTATTAAAAAATTAAAAATTAATATTTAATTTAAAAATATAAAAATAAATAATTTTTAAATATTTAGTAATTATTTTTAAAAAATAGGCAAATAAGATACCAAATTCAAAGAAACCATAAAATTTGTCTTTTGTGAATATGCTTTGATGCATGTATCTGAAAATGATCATTCTTCTTAGGGTGTTAATAGCTAGAAAGAAGATTTCTAATTTCCACCTATTTGCAATGGAACCCGTTGGTTTGTAGCTAAATATACAATTAAGGAGGAAAAAAAAATTTAAATGGCCTGATAATTATTTCAAAAGAAGATATTTTTAATAAATTTTTTTTTGGATTTTGATATTTATTTTTATGAGATTGATTAATTTTTTTTGTTAATATTTTTGCTCTATATTAATAGAATAAACTTATATAATATGTTAAACTGTTGATTTATCTATTAAGAACCAATTAGAATTGATAAATTATTTTTTTGTTGGGAGTTTCATTGTCTTTTAAGAATAATTGTAAAAGTAATTTAGTTTTTAAAATATATTAACTAAATTTATTATGTAAAACTACGAAATATTAATGATTTTTAAATTGATTTTACTTATATAAATTAAATAGAGGATATATTAGTGATTAACGTATCACATAAGAATATTTTAAAGATAGATTGTTGACAAAAAGACTAATCAAACTCACAAAATTCAATATCAAAAACTTAAAAAAATATTTTTTTTAATTAAAAATCTTGTAACCCTTAAAAAATTTATCTGAGGCCAAAATAGGTATTCAACCAACAAATAAGTTTAAAGCTGCTTCTGAAGGAATAGTTCACGAGCATAAGTAAATAATATTTAAACACATATCAAGAAAAACAGTGTGACGAATTATTTGAAAAAGTTGTTCGTGATTGGAAGAAATGGAACGCTCTCTAAACCCTAAGGCGATAGCGGAGGAAAAATCTTCTCAAGAAAATGACCAAATACAGAAAAATGTCAAGAAAACTAAACCCAACGGGGATGAAATCCCGCAAGATGCAGAGGAGGTACCACGCAACAAAGAAGGTGTCACTACGATGGTGATGGATAATGTTGGTGAACGGCAGAGCCAACCCCCTTCCGCACCGAGGAGTCAATCGGATTCCGTACCGACGGGTGAGGTTGCATCAAGAACGACAAGAAGCTGTTCTTATAAGGATAGTCAGATGTTAGGGGGAGCCAGGATGGATTTATCTCCGGTAGAGATTGTTCAATTGGTGGCTGAGGATTATTCTCTGGATGAGGTTGTGGAATTAACCAATGAGGAAGCAGCCCCCTTCAATCCAAAACCAGTATTTGAAGTGTCCCTGGAAGAATACGACACATGGTGCAAGCCTTGGAAGTTTTTCCTAATTGTCAAACTTCTGGGAAAAAGCTTGGGGTTCCGTGCTATGGATGCCTGGATTCCACGGGTATAGGCCAGGAAGGGTGAAGTCAAAATCATTGACTTAACTAGGGATTTTTTCCTAGTTCGATTCCTAGACGAGGAAGATTATCGACACGCTATGTTCGAAGGCCCTTGGCAGGCTGCTAGCCATTATCTCTTGGTACAAAGATGGAGGCCATTCTTTAACCCTTGTGCTAATAATTTTTAAAGAATTGCAGTGTGGGTGCGGATTCCAGATTTACCCGTGGAATTGTACACTCAACCGTTCTTGTGAAGAGCAGTGGAAAAGATAGGTTCTATGCTCAAAATTAACCAAATCACGCCAATTCACTCGAGGGAAAAATTTGCGCGGCTATGCATTGAGATTGACTTACGGCGTAAACTTGTTTCGGCCATTGAAGTATTAGGCCGAGAGTTCATGATAGAGTATGAGGGCTTGCATTTGATATGTTTTAGGTGTGGAAGGTATGGTCATAGAAGGGAGGAATGTCCTGATGGAGGAGTCACGAACACCAAGATGCAGCCGCAAGCGACAACGACTGAGACCATTCCGATGGTTAAAGCAAATGGGGAAGGTTTAAATGTAGCTAATCTGGCTCCAGATAATTCGGAAGTGGTTCCCGAAGAAAGGGGGATTGTGATAGAGGTGCAAGCAAAGTCCACGGGAAGGGTTGATGAGAATGTTGGAAATCAAACCACTTCTTTTGGGCCTTGGATGCTTGTGAGCAAGAACCAACGTAGAGGAGCTCGCCCTAAGCAAGGAAGTGGGACAGGGCCCAAAGTGCAAGTTCAACTGGGATCACGTTTCAACTTGTTGGGCAATGAAGAACCCAAAGACCCAATAACTCCTGATTTGGGCAACATAGCCTCAACTCACACGCCCAAACATTTTGAAGGAAATGAGGAGAAATTGAAACTTTCGTCTCAGGAGGGAAGAAGAAAGAAAACCCAAACTGGGAAGACTCCTTCCATTCTCAAGTCTAATCCGTTTGCTGTCCAGAGCAAAGGGGTGTCAAAAACGCGAATGGAGAGGAAGGAAGCAGGGAGTCAAAGTTTTGAAGCAGTGGTGAATAACGGGAAAAAAGTAGACTCCTCTCCTAGTCCTGCGGCAAAAAATCAAAAGGAAGTTGATTACTGACATTCAATTAATTTGATTAAACAGGCACAATTCATGACTGGAGGTGACAAGCTGGGCTTGGAAGGGCTTCCTTATGTTCAAACATATTGTCCTTCGAAGGAGGATATCAGGGCTGCAAATAAAGTAAATTGCAATATGGGAGACATGGGTATAGCATCAAATCCACCGGATCCTGGAGTAATGGTTGATGCACACTCTCCTGTGGTTTCTGTTTCGATTTCTCCCATGGTGGAGCAAGCTTCAGTAGGTATGGGGGTGGATGATCCCACTCCTGTGTAATAGCTGGTTTTAGTATTTTCTTACTGTGTTTTCTGCCTTTTTCCGTTGTTGTTGTTTATTGTGAATGTAATAATGTGAAACTGCAAAGGTGTAGGATGTAAAGGTTTTTTCAGGTTGGTTAAGGATTTATGTGGTCATTATCACTCTAATATACTCTGTTTACTGGAGACTCGTATCTCTGGAACAAAGGCAACGAACATTGCTCAAAAGTTTGGTTTCTCTCCTTGGCATCTTGTGGAAGGTGTTGGCTTCTCTGGAGGTATTTGGGTGTTGTGGAATGATATGTTTTGGTGTATTGAGATTCTAGAATCGCATAGGCAATTTGTCAACCTGAAGGTAGCTTATCAAAATGAGCTTCCTTGGTTTCTAACTGTTGTCTATGGATCTCCCCATATTGCTCCACGAGTTGATCTTTGGTATAATATTCGAAGATTGGAAGGTCTCATTCAAGGCAATTGGTGTATGGGTGGCGACTTTAATTGTGTGCTTACGAGTGCAGACACTGGGGGGTTTTCAACTTATCCAGAGATCATCACCATTTTGCCGCCTGTCTTCTTGATTCCGAGTTGCACGATATTGGGTTCCAGGGGCAACCCTTTACTTGGCAGCAGGGGACTATCTGGAGGAGACTGGATAGGTATGTGGCAAATAACTCATGGTCTCTGTGGTTTTCGCAGGCTCTGGTGAAGCACCTGCCGAAGCTGAAATCAAACCATGTGCGCATCCTACTTAACTTGGATTATCATGGTAATTCCTTTGTTAGACCTTTCCGTTTCTTAGCTCCTTGGCTTATTCATAAGGATTTTCATGCGCTATTGATTAATAATTGGTGTACTGATAACCTGCTAGAGGATAATATTTCATCTTCCATGTCCACTGCAAAAATTTGGAATAATGAAGTATTTGGTAATATTGCAAAGAGAAAATCTCGCATTTTAGCCAGGCTTAATTGTATTTCTGCAAATCTTTCTTTTGAGCCGAATCCTTTTCTTGAGGATCTTCAATCGTGTTTATGGAAGGAATTAGAAGATTTGCTCATTCAAGAAGAAATATACTGGAAAAAATGTTCACGATGTAAGTGGTTAAATTATGGAGACATGAACACCTCCTATTTTCATGGTGTAGCCACTTCAAGAAAGAGACGAAATAGAGTAAGTATGCTGAAATACCAAGCAGGAGTCTGGATTGAGTAGGATCAGCAGTTGCAAGATCATAGCCTTAATTTTTTTCAGAACCTTTATACGAAAGATTCCGGGTATGAGAGATTGGAAGCTCCGGGTTTGTTTCCAACGATTTCTGAGGATGATATAGCAATGTTGACTAAGGAGGTGACAGTTGATGAGATTAGAACTTCCCTCTTTGCATGGGGGCCTGGAAAGCTCCAAGTCCTGATGGTTTGCCTCCAATGTTTTACCAAAGTAATTGATCTTCTATTAAAGATTCTCTAATCAGTTGGGTTAAAAGGGTCTTCCAATATCATCAACAGATTAAAGTTGTGAATAATACTTATATTTTCCTTATCCCAAAGATTTATAATCCCGAGACCATAAGGCATTTTGGGCCAATTGGTTTGTGCAATGTATCATACAAACTCATTACCAAGATTGTGTCTCAACGACTGAAAGAAATCATGCCCAAGCTTATTAGCCCTGCTCAATGCAGTTTTGTTCCAGGCAGACAGAGTGCGGACAATATTTTGGTGGCACAAGAGGTCCTCTACACTATGAGAAATAAAAAGGGTGAGGGCGGATTCATGGCCATTAAAATCGACCTTGAAAAAACATACGATCGGTTGAAATGACAATTTATCAGAGATACTCTGCTGGAGGCCAACATTCCCAACAATCTAGCTGATTTGATCTTTCACTGTTACTCGTCAGTAGAGATGCAGGTTCTTTGGAATGGGTCACCTTCAGTCTCCTTCACTCCGAGTAGAGAAAACCGCCAGGGTGATCCAATTTCTCTAGATCTTTTCGTTTTATGCATAGAACGCCTATCTCAAATAATCTCGGTAGCAGTGAATAATAGAATTTGGGAGCCTATTAAGCTTAGCAAGGGAGGTCCGCAACTCTCTCATATCTGTTTTGCTGATGACATTGTTCTTTTTGGAAAAGCAACTATGGATCAAGTAGAAGTCGTGCGTGGTATGTTGAATTTTTTTGCCGATGTTCAGGTCAAAAGGTGAATTTTGCTAAGTCTTGTGTTTTCTTTTCAAATAATATGAGTTTCGAAAGAAAACGTAGGTTAAGTGATGCTCTTGGTATGAGACTTACGAATAACTTGGGTAAGTATTTGGGTGTTCCTCTTCTTTATGGTAGAGCTCGGAAGGAAGATTTTCATTTTATCATTGATAGAATGTCGAATCGACTGAACTCTTGGAAAGCCCAGAGCCTTTCTCTGGCCGGTAGAGTAACCCTAGCCCAATCTATTTGGTGACTATTCCCTCTTATGTTATGCAAACAACGAAGCTTCCTGTGAGTATTTGTAATAAAATTGATAGTATTTGTAAAAAATTTTGTGTGGGGTGGTGCTGATTTGGAGAGAAAGCCACATTTGCTTAGTTGGGATAAACTATGCCTCCCAAAAAACCAAGGGGGTCTCAGTTTTTGGCCAACAAAAGTGATAAACAATGCCAATTTAATGAAACTGGCATGGAAGCTTGTCCAGAATAAGGAGGAATTATGGGTGAAAGGGATCCGAAGCAAATATGGCTATGGGGAGGAACCTCTTCCTTTCTTCAAGAAGCATTAATCAAGTTCTAATGTTTGGCAAGGAATTCAAACTGTTTGGAAGGTATTTCAAAATAATTTGATTTGGAGGGTGGGTGTAGGGAGTCGAATCATTGGATACCAGGTATTCACAGTCTCATAGATTTTGCTCACTCGGAGGTTAATGAGGACATGCTTGATGAAAAAGTATGTGATTATGCAATTGATGGTAGATGGGATTATGAACGAATTTCCTTGACGTTGGGTGAGGATTGGCTCTCGGTTTTTGCTGCCATTAAGCCTTCAGAACCATGTTTTGGGGAAGATATTTTGGCTTGGCTCCCTACATCCAATGGCCAATTTTTAATGAAGTCTGCTGGTGCCTTATTTTTTAGCAATGCAGAAGAGGATAGATCATCTCTGTTCCGTCGAATTTGAAAGCTCGAGCCCTCGTAGAGGTTGCGCATGTTTTGCTGGCTTGTTGAAAATAAGGCTCTTCTTACCAATGAGCGGCATTGTAAGCGACACATGACATCGGATGATCGATGTGGTGTTTGCATAATTTTCCCGAGTCTTTGCTCCATGTCCTCCGCGATTGTGAAGTGGCAAGAAGGACATGGATGGGCATTGACAACAGTTTGGTGATCGGTAACTTCTTCAACACTCCTCTTTTGATCTGGTTGTTGGATAATTTATCTCCCAATACTCCTTCTAAAGGCCGTGCGTGGCCTCTTCTTTTTGCTACCACGATGAATATGGTATGGTACCGGCGCAATAAGGTTATTTTTTATGCCGCTGAGGTTCTTGAAGAAGGAAAGTTAGCTAGTCTTGCTATTCATCTTGCCAGTGATGTTCAACATGCATATATTACTGTCGACAATGTGAAGAAGAAAGTGGATACTTTCATTGATAAGTAGGTTAAGTGGATGCCACCTAATCCGCCTTTCTTTAAATTAAACACCGATGGATCTGTCCTGCAGAATGGGAGAGCTGCTTATGGAGGCATTATTAAGGACAGTAATTGAAATTGTATTTCTTGTTTTAATGCCAATTTGGATTACTATTACAGCAGTGGAGCTTTAGGGTGTCTTCCTGAGTGTTCACCTAGCTTTAAGTCTTGGATTGGAAAGTCTTCATATTGAGGTGGATTCTTTGGCTGCAGTGAAACTGTGTTCTCATAAAGGAATTGAATGTCATTCTTTAAAGGCTATTGTCTTGGCTATCAAGGATAGGTGTGACAAATTATGTAATTGGAATTTGAATCACCAGTACCGTGAGGCGAATTCGTGTGCAGATGGATTTGCTAACTTTGGGCATAGCTTGATGATTGATTGTCATGTTTTCTTTACCTTACCTTCATGTATTTCGCTTTGCTTTCATTCTGATGCAATTGGCACTAAGGATGGCAATAGGTCTCCATAGGGGTGGGGACATGCCTCCCGCCCCCTGCCCTCCGCCTCCATTATCTGTCCCCGTCTCCGCGACGGGTAATGGGGACCCCGTATCCGACGGGGACTTGGGTATCCGCGGATATCCGCAAATTTTTATAAAAAAGGAAAAAAATTGATAAAACCAAATACCATAGCAGAAATTGAAGGTAAATCACAGAGCCAAGGTTAAATCAAAATTAGTAAATAATATTCATTGATTATTGGTAAATCAAATTGAAGGTATTACTTCACAGAGCTAGTCACAGAAATTGCAAAAAACTGAAGTATTATGCCAAATCCTCCCTATTAATCACTGACAGAAGCACATATATGAAATAATAATTACAGAAATGGCAGAAAATCACATAAATCAAATTAACAAATACTATAAGGTAGAACACAAAAATTGAAAAAAATTCACCGAAAATCACATGAATCACAAAAAAAAATGGAATTACAAAATGGCGAAGAAGAATAGCGATGCTCACTAAACATCGACGGCGCGATGCTGTTGCTGCCACGAAGATGGCGACGACGCGTCGCTCCTGCTACGATGAAGGCGCGACGCTCCTGACGGGATGACGAAGGCGATGGCTCGACGCTCCTGACACGTGAAGACGGCAATGACGTTCTTTGTTTTGGGGGAGGGAATCTGCGAGGGTGAGGGAGTTTAGGGGGACTGGGGGAGTACGGTGAGG
>NC_029789.2:2942178-2948905 GCF_000816755.2 Arachis ipaensis | reverse complement strand
CCGTCCCCGTCACCCGCAGGTGGATTTCGCCCCCCTAAATTTGTTTCCCGATGGGTAATTTTCTGCGAATATTCGTCCGCCAGAAAAAATTGTCATGCCTAATTGGCACGTACCATTCGAGGGTAGTTACTTCTTAATTTTATCTTTGTTTGAGCTTCTTAGTTTTTTTCACGAGCATCATAGAATATTAGAATCTTTGTGGTAGCATCATAAGTGCCAAAGAAATAGAATTTTGGGATATGCTTATTAGTTATTATGGAATTATTAATGCATGGCTATGTATAACCGTGGCTTTATTATCTGATGTTTATAGTTATATCTTATATGGGCTATAAAACTTTAATACTATATATATATAGTTAAAATTAAGAAAAAATAACACTATGAAATCATTTAGTAAGTTTGAACAGGTAAAACAAGAAATTATTAAATAATTGTCAAATAAAACTAATGTTAGTTTTAATGATACAGAATTTTTGAAAAAAATTATAAAACGATTTTATACAAATGAAAAGAAGTTTAAAATTTGAATTTTGTTTTGATTTTTTTTATACATTTTTTAAATAATTATCTAGATATTTCAATAAAAACTCAAATTAAATTAAATGCACAAGTTATTTTTCACTTATATGATATTTTTTGTCATATTCTTAAATAATTTAGGAGCTTATTTGTTGTTTCCATCCTTTAAAATTATTTTTGTAAATCTTATAAACTATCGAATACCATTTAATAGTTATTTAAAAAATAGTGATCAAATAAAAAAATTATTACTAGATATGTACGTAGCATAATAAAAGTTATCATTCATAATGAGAATTAGTGTATATTTTTATGTTTATAAATTAAGAAAGTGTATAGTCACCAAAAAAAAAAGAAGTCACCAAAATTAAGAAAGTGTATAATAAAAAAAAAATTAAGTGTTATTTGCTTATCTTGGCGCCCAGAAGCAAAAGGGAAACACCCATTTCGCGCCTTATTCAAATGAATATCTCACGTTCCAGTTTCCACAATCACAATGAATGTGAATATTTAATTATTTACTATTAGGATAATTTTATGAAAAAATATAAAAAAAATTGATTTTGCCTCTAATAATTAGAGAGTAAATAAAATAAGAGAGAGAGAAAACAAAAAAAAAAAAGTCAAAGAAAGAGAAGGAGAGTGGCGATTAAAGTGATGAGATTTTGCCCTAACTACACTCTCCAAAATCTCATTTCTAAGGTCCGCAGTCACGTCGCCGCTCTTCGCCGGGCCTCCACCACCACTGCCAACGCCGCAGCATACTCTGCCTCCACCATGAGCACCCTCAAAACCAAGCTCTGCATCATAGGAAGCGGTCCTGCCGCCCACACTGCTGCCGTCTACGCCGCCCGCGCCGAGCTCAAGCCAATCCTCTTCGAAGGATGGATGGCCAACGACATCGCCCCCGGAGGCCAGCTCACCACGACAACCGACGTCGAGAACTTCCCCGGCTTCCCCGACGGCATCCTCGGCGGTGAGCTCATGGAACGCTGCCGCAAGCAGTCGGAGCGATTCGGCACCGAGATCTTCACGGAGACCGTAACGAAGGTAGATTTCTCGAAGCGTCCTTTTACCGTTTTCACTGATTCCAAAACCGTCGTGGCCGATTCCGTCATCGTGGCCACCGGCGCCGTCGCCAAGCGCCTCCCCTTCGAGGGCTCCGGTGAAGGCCCCAACGGTTTCTGGAACCGCGGGATCTCCGCGTGCGCTGTGTGCGATGGCGCCGCCCCGATCTTCCGTAACAAGCCGCTCGCCGTTATCGGAGGCGGCGATTCCGCCATGGAGGAAGCGACATTCCTCACGAAGTACGGTTCCGAGGTTTACATCATCCACCGTAGGGATACGTTTAGGGCTTCGAAGATTATGCAGAGCAAGGCCTTGAACAACAAGAAGATCAAGGTGATTTGGAACTCGGTGGTGGAGAAGGCTTACGGTGACGAAGGGAACAAGAAGCTTGGGGGTTTGAAGGTGAAGAACGTGGTGACTGGGGAGGTTTCTGATTTGAGCGTGAATGGGTTGTTTTTTGCGATTGGGCACGAGCCTGCGACTAAGTTTCTTGGTGGACAGCTTGACCTTGATGCTGATGGCTACATTGTGACGAAGCCCGGGACGACGAAGACCACTGTTGAGGGTGTTTTTGCTGCCGGCGATGTTCAGGACAAGAAGTATAGGCAAGCTATTACTGCTGCTGGCTCTGGTAATTTTCTCTTACTGGCTCACTGTGTCTTCGTTTTGGTTATTTTAAATTGGTTTCTGTGATGGTAGTGACTACGGGTTCATCTGAGGTATCGTGTCCTATGTTCATGTGTGTAAGTTTAGGTGTCTGCACCAAACATGAGTTCATGGTCCTATGTTTTCATTTGTGTTTTACTTTATTTGACTGAGTTTTAGTAGAAAGAAAGCAGGAGGTTTCGACCCCAATACATAAGGCCATCTGAAATTTGAAAAGGAAAATAACACATAAAATTTGAGTTTGTTTTAAAGTTGGGAACAATTTTTTATGCTTAAGAAAGGGAATGAAGTGCGGATGGGCTTATATATTATGCTGTGTCTGTTCCTAGCAGTGTTTTAACCTTGGTTTGTCTCATGTGTCCCTGGAAGTGTATGTAGTGCATATCTCTAGTATACAACAACTAGATCTTGCCTTTTGTCATTAGGCATAGTTGCCTCCGAAAGCTGATTGAAATCTTAGAAGAAATTATTTAAAGGGATTTAAATATATAATGGATTAAATACATATGTGATCTATTATAGGGCTCTATGTTTTGGTTTGAATTGTGTAGCTGACTCTACCTAGTGAGAAAATGCTTAGTAGTTGTTTTATTCCTCCGGAGTTTGGTAAACTGGAAATGAAGCATTGCAAGCACATGAAAGAAAATGTCTATTGGAATCCTTTAGTTGAATAGTATTCAAGATTGCAAGGTTTTTTAATAAATGAGAATATTGTAGCAAACTAACAAAAATGTTCCAATTAACCATTGGTTCTATTAGAACTCATTAAGTAAATTCAACCTCTCTTGTTCTATCTTTGGTTAGCCATTCACTTGAAACTGAATGTTCAATTGCTTCTTGTAGTTATTCTGAATTTTGAATAGTTTTCAAGATTCTCTGTTTTGGAGTATCTAATAAATCATTTAATGATATGAATGTCTCTACCGGAACTGAATGTGATTCCTATGTTCTTTGGAGTTCTGATTTATATCTAGTTTTACTGTAGTCTGTAGCTTACTAGTGGTAGCTTGTATTCTTTTTCTTTTTTTCTTGTTCATAATGATAATCTGATAATAGTGTTGGTTTCATTTGTTTCTGTTTCTTCTATTTTAGAGGTCTGACCTTAGCACAAAAGGTTTAATTGAACTAAAGTTCACTTGATCAAGATGATGTTCTATCAAACCTTTTATTTTGTGTATAACAAGTCAATCATGCACCAGTTATTGCATGAGCATGCTTATGAAATTTGAATGAGAACACCTTGATACATGTATAATAGATGCCAGTAAATTTCATCTGTTAATTCTTAGTTTTGTTGAGATCACAAGCATGCTAAACTTAAGCAACAATAGTTGTCTAAACTTGTCTTATATTTATCATTTTACATTCTGCATGCTTTATAGGTCCTTAAAACTTTATCCGCTTTCTTGTTTATCATTTTTTTTGTCTTGGTTGTAGCTACTATCTTTAATCTTGTTAATTTGTTATGTGAAATGTGAAAACAATCTTACCGTTTACATCACATTTGATGACAGTTACGCCGTTTCAACATTGGCAATGTCATTAAGGTCTACATGTGCACTATATCGTAGTTTAACTGTAGATGTGGAAATTTAGAACTATTTATTCTGTTATTGAGTTGACAATTAGCATTGGTGCCGGCACACATATAATACTCATTCATTTAAAGAGCTCAAGTTGTATGGATTAGAGATTGCCAATTTGCCTCGTTTTGTTGTGTGGATGCATTGTTTGGACCTGATGTATGACCTTGTTGTAAAGAGTTATTCTTGGTTTGGCACTGCCTACTCTAGGCCCTTGATTCAATATTAAAACATGTGAAAGGTTGTTGGTCCACATTAAAAAATGCACCAAGCACCAAAATGAAATGGTGTGCCCAGAGAGATATGTTAAGCTGTGCCTACCCAAGATATTTAAGCTTTGAAGGAGAAATTGGTGTTTATTATTTACCACTGAACTTGAAATTTTAGCAATAAATGCATTCATAATAATGAATAAGTCATGATACATGTGCAGGGTGTATGGCAGCCTTGGATGCAGAACACTATCTGCAAGAGATTGGTTCACAACAGGATAAGAGCGATTGACTAGCTAAGGCAAGAGGCTTAATTAGAAGCAAGGTTTAATTTGTGGGTGAAAATGAGGAAAGCTCATAATATATGCTGCTATGATTCTTATATTTAAGTTGGTATTCAATTATACACAATTTGATTAGAGATAGATTTGCATTATTTTCGAAAAAGCAATGGTCATTCACATACAGGGTTATTTATGGGTTGTATTCTTCTGTTTAGTTATTGTGATAATGCAGAGATATTAGGTTGCACCTTGTATTGAAGTATTTAACCCAGTAACATGCCAAGAAACGATCAGGTCAAATTTGAGTAAATTATTGTGGGCTACACTTGCTAGGTCTGTTATGAATTTATTATATTATCTGTAGGAGTTTCCCATCATGTTACAAGCTGGATATATCAAATTATCAATCAATTATGAATTATAATGTCATCCACCTAAAAGTGTCTGGCCCTTTTTTGACTTGGGCGAGTTTATGTTATGTTTCCTGTTCCGGGAATTCCGAAATTATATATATTGGTAGAAAACTGTCCTAGGTGGTCCTTGTACTGTTTTCTTGCTAACGGCCAATACCTGGCTAGTGCCTAGTGCTGCTACAAGGAAAATGCTGCTATTCTGATGCTCTAGCTTTGAACCTTAATTTTTATTGGCAATTGATGTGCTCATGTGCGGCTATAGAATTAATCTTCTACTACTACTACTATAAAAGGGTTTAGGCACTTTAATGTCCTTTACTCACATTCTATTTTTCTATTTTATCTTTATCACTCTTTTTACCACACACGTGCTCATCTTTTTTCACCAATAACTACACAAAATCACCATATGACATATGTGGTGTGCTATAGAATTAACTGCCATTATTATTTTACAGTTACCCAAAAAATATGTCACCAATTTTCAAAATGCAACTTCACACGCCGATGCTATTGAAAAAGAATGGTTTTACGTGGAGGTGAAGCCTGAAAGGTGTATTTTTATTGCACAAATGTGTATATGAAGCATCAATTGTTTTTGGTTTCATGTTAAAATGTTTGTTATTAACCATCAAAACCTGAATATTCGTTGTTACCAAAATTATTGTAGCACATCGAAAATAATCTGCCTTTCAGAACCATCTAAAGAGAGAAACAGAACAATGCACACTCCGAAGACGAATTCATAGTAAAAGGAACATTGATTTTTTTATCATCGCAAGTACATGGCTTGTATCCTCAATTTATGCAGATAAGCACCCTAGTACTTCAATTAAATGAGAGTGCAACATTTATTAAAGTAGGTTCACTTTGGGAGCACAACACATAATATTAGAATTTTTATAAAAACAAAATCTAAAGTTGGAAACTCAAGCTCTTACGACAAACATTACTACATCACAATTCTTATACTGATCTCAAACTTGTAATCAATGAAACAAACAAAACAATGGTAGATCAAACCATGATTGTTACGTTTCTTACTTCATTTTCCCTAATTCCTAATCATGGTGCTGTTCAATGAAACATACTTTTTATGCCAAAAACGCAAATGATAATTGATAAAGCCTTCACGTGATATGATGTTGATACATGTGCCAATTTCGCCCTCTAGATCTCTAATTCTCTACCATGCTCTCAGAATAGCCACAATATATATATCAAATCATATTGAAATTTAATTGTTTAAATTAATATATTGTAACATTCTCCTAAAACTAAAAAGTAGTCAACGGGTGCCAATGAGTAATAGCTCAAATGACATAGTCTCTCCATACTCAATTAAGAAGTTGCAAGTTCGAATTTCCTATCTTTGGTAAAAAAAAAAAAATAATCAACGGGTCAAACTTTTGTTCGGCAGCCCAATACAGCGATTGGATCGTAATTACGACTAAATGCTAGTTTGAGACTTCTCCAACATAACAAAAAAAACTTGTACACAACTAAGAGTTAGAACCACCAGCCGAAGAGCCTTGGCTCAGTGGCATTTCACCCCCTCCCCATTACTAAAGGTCTAGAGTTCAAACTCTAGAGGATGCATTTGTGGAAAAAATATGATAAATATGTGAGGAGTGTGTGGGTGTGTTGTGTACCTAGGAAAGAGAGAAAATGAAAATGGGAAGAGAAAAAAATTGAGAGAGAAAAATGAGAATGGAATGAGGAGGTTTAGAAGGTTTTATAGAAAGAAGGAGAGATTGTAAAAAAATGGCGAGTGGGAACACAACACAACAGAGATTGGCGCGCGGGACAAACGGGGAGAGAGAGATTCAGAGAAAGAGAGAGAGAGATTAATGTTAATCAATGTGAGGGATTCTATTATTTACTTAAACTAGACAAAAAAAATTAGTAATCACATTTGTTATTTATAAAAAAATATACATTTAAAATCATTTAAATGAAACATGTATATATATGTAGGT
>NC_029789.2:2941539-2942161 GCF_000816755.2 Arachis ipaensis | reverse complement strand
TTAATTATATTATCAGTCTCTATAATTTAACTAATTTTTTATTAGGTTCTTATGTTTTTTTTTTAATTGGATTTCTATATCTTATAACTAAATTTCTACTGTGATAAAAATATTAAAATTAACGAAATATTCTATTAAACAAAACGAAATATTCAATCAAGTGTTAAACATATTCATTTTGTTTAATAAAATATTCTATTAATTTCAATGATTTTATCACAGAGACTTAATTACAAAATCTGATATGGTATAAGAATTCAATTAAAAAAAATATAAAAACCTAAATAAAAATTCGATAAAATTATAAAAATAATTATAAAAACTGACAAAATAATTAAATTTATTTTTATGATGTGTCATTATGTGATTAAATACAAATATAAAACTTAAATTTTAGAGTAAAGGATATTTGTTTTGTCTTTGAAATTTAATAAAAGTTTTAAAAATACTCTTAAATTTTATCCCAAAAACTTTTGATTTCATCAAATATATCCCTAATAGTTAAATTTTTAAAAATTTTAAGACTAATCCAACAAAAATACATAAAAATTATATTTGATTTACTTGTATTGAATGATGTTTTTATGAAATTATTGTTGAATTAATTCTAAATTTTTTAAAA
>NC_029789.2:2925532-2941519 GCF_000816755.2 Arachis ipaensis | reverse complement strand
ACAAACACTCATCTCAGTTACTATTAACTAAATATATAACACCAGCGTTAATATATGATTTTAAAACTTTTATTATTTTTCGGTGTAAAGAAATAGGTGTGTGCTCGTTTTTGTTTTACTAATATAACTTTCTTAATTTTAGCTTTTACCACCTCTTATTTAGTCCTACGACGCAAATCAAACACCTATTTTTGTAGCAACCTTTGATATATATTTATAGGTTCCTCAGTTTGATGGTAAAATCAAGTTTGATTTCTGAGTGTGTTAAGGGTTTATTATTTGGTTTATTAAAAAATTGATGAGGATTTAGTTGAGATTTAATTGGAGAGTTTTGTAAAAGGAAAAATATTTTCAAGAGTTTGATTAGTAGACGGTGGAAATTCAGGTGCAGTCGATTTCACGTGAAGTTGATACTTGAGAGTCGTTAGATAATTTGACTGATTTGACTAAATTTTCATCTGACGGCTCTCAGATATCAACTTTACGTGAAGTCGACTTCACTTAAGTTTTCACTTTAGTAAAGGTGGAATCTCAGGTGCAGTCAACTTCACGTGAAGTTAATACTTGAGAGTTGTTAGATAATTTGACTAATTTGACTAAATTTCTTTCTAACAAACTCTTAGATATCAACTTCAGGTAAAGTCGACTTTTGTTGAAGATTAATATACCGACAGCCTTAACATGGATAATTTATCTCCATAATTAAAAATTAATTTTAATTGTTTAATATTTACCTAAAGCGTTGGAGGTAGGCATCAGAGTGGTCCCTGAAGTTGTCCTCGAGGATCAAAGTAATCCCTGAAGTTAAAAATTTGTCTGGATCGTCCCTGAAGTTGATCTCCGGTACTCATAGTGGTCCTTCCGGTGATTTTCGTCCACCTGGCGCAACCGGAAAGCTGAGGTGGCGTCGTTGGTGACACGTTAGCAGCCCAACGGCTAGCTGACGTGGCCTATTAAACGTTTTGGAGTCAATTTGGTCCCTAATTTAAGTTTAAAAACCCTAACCCCCCAAATTGACTCTGTTCTCCTTTCTTCTCCGTCGCACACGCTTTTCTCGTCTTCTCTCCGATCCTCTACATCGCACCAGAGGTGAGTCTTCAGTGTTGTCTTCATCATCGAACACCAGTGTTGATGGCTAGCGCAAGCAACGCAGCTGGGAGCTCCAACAACCCAAGATCATTTGGAAGCATCATGAGGAGGATGAATAGAAACAGAGATGCACGTCTGCCAAAATGGTGTGCATGCGGGGCGAGGCCAGTGCTGCGATGGTCAGCAACGGATTCGAATCCAGGGAGACCATTCGTGGGTTGCCCAAACTACAATGTAAGTACTTGATGCTGTTCCTTGTGGTAAATCTAGAGGTTGGTTGATTCACTTTCCTGGGTTTATACTGCAGGAAAGAGGTGGTGTGGGTTGTTTCTTTGGGTGGACAAAATTCTGGAAGAAGATGCGGTGACATGTGATGGTAGAACAAGCTCCTCAAACGACAACGAAGAATGGAAGATGAAGATTGCTTGGAAACTTGGAAGACTAGAGTCTGAAGTTAGAGTTCTTAAAATGGGGGGGATTTTCTTGTTTACATGTGTGCTGCTGCTGCTGGTTACAGTTGTTGTGCTTGTCTTAAGATTGGATAGGCAGCAGAGTCAATTGTATTTAGCCAAAAACTAAGTGAAATGTGATATGCATATGTTGTTCTGTTCATGTAATTTCACTTGTCATTTTGGTTGAAAGGAATGCAGATTAAACTGTTTTACATGACTGTCCAAGAGTAATTTGGAATTTGAATAAAGTAGAGGTTATATGTATAAATAACTGTTCTTGCAGGACTAATGGAATCCTCTAATCAATGAGGCCATAATAATCCATAATCATATATTAATGCAGTAAACATATACAAAATAGGCAAGGAAGAGCCAGGGCAATATTGTGCAAGTATGTCAGCAGTTCTCAACATATTGAGAACACAAGTTTTGAACAAAAAAGATCCCCAACACTTGGGTTCTAAATGCAGAAAGTACACTGCTTCATCAAAAAAGTTAAACAAAATAATGTTCTCCTAAACATAATAAACCTAGTCTTCATTTTTTGTTTCTTGGTGGTCTGAATCCAGAATTCGGAACAAACTTCATGAAGTTAAAAAGTCTTGTTACGGTCCCTTGTGATGCACCTTGCATAGGATGAGCCGGAGGAAGAGTTGTGGGTTGAGTGGTTGCTGGTGGGGTGGCAGCAGGTGGAGTGGTTGCTGCTTGGAAGCTGCTTCCTGGAGTTGCCTTTTCTTGTTTGGATGACTTCCTTTTGGGAGGCAGTTTTGGTGGCCTCACAAGAGGAGGCAAGACCTATTAGTGAAGACATGTATAATAGTTACTAAAAGTGGAGAAGAATATGCACATAATAAGATTGAATGTGATATAATTTTGTAACCTCTTGAGAGTCATCGGTTTGTGACAATGGTGGTTGACTGGCTTCAAGTTGAATTTCGGTGGGGGCTTCTGGGACAACGCTGGCTTCACCACCATTAGCAGCTGGAGGTTGGACAGCAGCAGCCTCTGCAGCAGCAGCCTTAGCAGCAGCAGCAGCCACCTCATCAGCAGCTCTCTTTCCGCAGTTTCTCTTGGTGTGTCCCGATTCACCACAATAACGACAATGACCTTTTTGATAGATTCTTTTCATCTTCTTTCTCTCCTTTTTACCCCCACTTGGCTCCTCATCTGCATCCTTTCTTCTTTTTTTCGTTAGTGGACCTGGTTTCTTTTTGAATTTAGGTGCTTGTGGTCTGTTATGTGGTGACTTTTCCCATAGGGCTTGACCTGGAATTGGATTGATATGGAAGGCATATGTGTTATTATATGCCTCCATTGTCAACCACTGGTGACAAAACTCCTCTGGTCTTCTACCAACCCTTGCCAATGCAGCACAAGCATGCACACACGGCATACCTAAATAACATTATCATAAGTCCAAAGATTAGTAACTATTAAGCCAACAGTCAAGAAAAAAAAATAACAAAGGAAGAAACTAGTAAAAGTATCTCACCACTCAATTGCCAAAAACCACATGTGCAGAGCCTCTTTCCCAGATCAACAACCATGTTAGTCGGCCACCCGTGAACCTCGAATTTCTCGTACTCAGAATCACCAGACCACATCGGGACCCAACTCTTTGACTCCTTCCTTATTTTTTCCAATCTGCTGCGCTGTATAGGTGGTAGAATACCAGTGTTGGAATTAAGCTTCACTTTGTTCCTAGCGATTGACCTCATTGCATACAGTCTGACTTCCTCTAACAGTGTAATGATAGGTTTGGCTCTAGCTTCTTTGATCCTTGAGTTGAAGACTTCACAAGCATTGTTGCAGATATTGTCTATTTTAGGTGCGTTGCTGAAGAAAGCCCGGCTCCAAGAGTCTCTAGGCCACTTGTTTAAATACTCCCAAGCTTCCTTGTTAACCCTCTCAATCTTTTTTATACTCTCTAGGAACCCATCTTGGCTGGTGCACCTTGCACACTCCCATAGCAACCCTCTCAACTGGAGATCTTTCCACTGCTTATTGAAGTTCTTCCATAAGTGCCACACACAGAATCTGTGATGGACACCAGGAAAAACTTCCTTAACAGCATGGATTAGGCCCTGATTTCAAAAAAGAAAACAGTTACATACAAGTTATCGAGCATCAAACTGATCCCTTTAGTTTTATAAGTGACATCAATTTGGTCCCCTAAGTTTTATAAGTGACATCAACTTAGTCCCTTTAGTTTTATAAGTGACATCAATTTAGTCCCTGTTCGTTGCAGTACATATCAGTTCAATATATATATATACCAGTTCACCCAGCAGTAGTCCATCTATTTAGGCAAAGCATTTGTACATTACAGCAAAATTATACAACAACACAGCAGTTCATTACAACACAGCAGTTTAGCAGTTCAGCATATGTAAAACAAAATTATACAACATCACAACAAAAATATGGGCCAAATTATACAAATTATATCAGAGCAGCAGAGCAGCCTATACAAGTTATGTACTCTATGCAATTAGTCATGTTAATATCAGAGCAGCCTATACAAATTATACAACAACAAAATTTAAATAAAAAATGGATAAAACGTACCTTCTGCATATCTGAAATGAAACAGAGCTTGTTTTGCTTATAATCTCCCAAGTCTTGATGAAGTAATTCCAAGAACCACCTCCAGTTTTCAGTATTTTCAATAGGGACAATTGCATATGCAATCACATATATGTGATTGTTTGCATCTTGTCCAATTGCAGACAAGATCTGGCCACCATGCTAGGTCTTCAGAAAAGCTCCATCCAAGCTTATGAGCGGTCTGCAGCCAGCCAAAAATCCCTTCTTACAGGCATCCAAGCAGATGTACATCTTTTCAAATATTGGTTCATCATCAGGGTTGGGCTGAGGGATAACTCCAACTGTGACAGTAGAGCTTGGGTTACTCCTAAGCAGTGTCAGCCCATAATCCCTTACCATCCCATACTGGGCAGCAGCATCACCATACACAACACCCCTAGCATCTCCTAAGGCCCTAGTCAGTGAACACTTGCTTAGTTCCAAGTCACATTTTGTCTTAAAATACTGAGCAGCCTCACAGTGTCTTAAGTTAGGATATTTTCGTAGCTTCTTTACCAATTTTCCCGCCAGCCACTTCCTATTAGCCAACCTATTTTTGGTTTCCCTTGCACAAGTGTGATCATCATTGAACGTCTTGATCTGCCAGTAATTATTCTTAGTGTTGTTAGCAGCATAGACAAGCCATCCACAGTTCTCATCCTTACACACTGCTCTCATCCTTACATTATCATTCTTTTTAAACCAAATCCTCCGACCATCCTGTATACAATATTCACGCACAGCCTCTTTGAACTCCATCTTTGTACTAAATGTCATTCCAACAACAAGCCTAAGCTCCCCAAACCTACCTCCATCTCTGAACACAGGGAAAACCTCATTCGAATCAACCTCCTCCAATTCATCCTCAGAATTTGGAGGAGTCTTCAGTTCTTCTGAGTGCCATGAGTCTCCACCATCAAATTCCTCATAACCTTCATCTTGGGCATCATCATATGCTCCCATGGACCCGAACCTAGGAACTGGTCCAAAAAAATGTGCATCATCCTCAGAGCCTGAGTCAGCACACACGGGACCATCATCCTCAACCATTACATCCCTCTTTTGTTTAGAAGTTTTCTTAGCATTCCTGGTTCTCTCCTTCACATCTGTCTTTTTATTTCCTGCTAATCTCTCCACACCCACATCTTCCTCACTAGACACTAAATCACCATCAGGCCCATATGGTTCATCCTCCTCACAACCATCACTCGCTTCACTATCTGAGGAATCCTCTGAACTAGACAATGCAACATGTTCTGTTTGGGGCTGTTTTCCTTTACCATTACCTCTTACACTAGCTCCACTAGCAGCTGCTCTTGTTAATGGCCTCCTTCCACATGGTTTTGGTGCTGCAGATTTTACATTCCTAGTCCCGCTCCTTGGTACAACAGACTTCTTGCTCTCTTTTGATTTCAACCATAGTTTAGGCATTTCAGTTGGTAGCTACATTTTTTTGGGTGGATTTTTCGGCTTGGTTTTACTGGGTTGAGTCACTGTTTTTGGGGGTGGATTGGGGTTTGGCATAGGACGAGCAGTGGGGTGGTGGTGTATTTTTTTGGCTGATTTACTAACAGTAATTGAAATAGGTGGAAGCTTTGTAGTTGAGTCTGGTTTTTCGATGAGAATAGTGCTGTGAATTGGTGCAGAGGTTGTAGTAGATGCTGCTGTGGTGGGAATTGGCTCTGCATTATCATTGGTGGTGGGGTTTGGGGTGGGATTCAAATCCTGTATCACCAAGACCTCCTTCTCTTTAGATGAAACTGCCTCTGCTTCCTCAATGTAAAGAGGTTCTGAGACTCCATGCTCATAGTAAACATGAACAACCCCCTTGTTCTGCTGACCAAGGTAGCACATCTCCATCAGCTCCTTGTCATTTGTTAGAGCCCTTAGACCATTTTGCAACGGCCTATTAGGAACCAGCCACCATGTTTGAGTGACCTTGTCATATCCAAGATCCTTGTGGTAGTCTCGGACAAAGAAGACGTCCAGTTTGTCTGTATCAAGTCCTGGCAACTCAGAGACATCTCCACCATTGTAAGTCACACCTCCATCATCAGTGATGAATGATCCTCCATGGTGAAATAGGATGGTAAGCAATTCATCACCCATCTGCAAGGAAATTTTTTTTTATCTCATATCAGCCTCCCTAAACTTCAACCACATTACCAACTTACTACCTCCATAACTAAAACTACAACAGCAGTAAACCCTTGGACAAAAAAAAAGTTTCCATCTTAACAAAAACTCCCTTACTTAGCCTAGCCACTAAGAAACCTCCTCCCGATCAAACCCTAGCCAATACCTCAAAACACAAGCATGCATTCCTAGACAAAACACTCCAAGAAAACGTTTTTTCCCCTTCTGAAGAATAGATTAACAACAAAATTCAAAAAACAGAGCTTCACCACACATTTAAATTTTTTTGGCGTACCTTTATCAGAGAAACCCGTCTTCACAACTCCCTGCCTGATGCAGATGATGAAGGCGATCCTCTGGAGCTTACGTTCTCCACCCAAATACTCTCTGGTGAAGGCAACAACACTGGCGCCAGTGAGGAGGGTAACGGAGAAGAAGAGAGCTCTGCTTTGTGTTATGTTTGTGTGTTTGAGTGTGGGAGACGAGACGTTAGTGAAACGTTGAGGGTGGAATTTTTTTCCGCATAAAACGACGACGTTTTATGTCTTTTTGGCGCCACCCATCAAACGACGTCGTTTTGGCGTGCTAACGTGTCACCAACGACGCCACCTCAGCTTTCCGGTTGCGCCAGGTGGACGAAAATCACCGGAAGGACCACTATGAATACCGGAGATCAACTTCAGGGACGATCCAGACAAATTTTTAACTTTAGGGATTACTTTGATCCTCGAGGACAACTTCAGGGACCACTCTGATGCCTACCTCAAAGCGTTGTTAATTTATGTTACGTGTCAATCCATGCCAATATAGTGTCACCGTTTGGCGAACCTCAAAATAAAATTTATTTTAGCGACTAGTTTCATCGTTACTAATTTTTTTTACTTCGAACAAACTGTCAGTAAAAATTTACGCCATTGATCAGAGGTAGAATTAGACATCTTTTAATGGGGCAAAAATTCTTGATAATTTTAGAAAATATTTTAAAATATGTTTAATTATTTTATAACAATAAAAGTGATATTTGTTATTGATTACATTTTAAATTATTTTGATGCATGTCATGAATATTATTCTTATCATGCGGTTGAAAAATGTTTATATAAAAGATAGTATATTGCTCAAATTTAATATAAGCGCTTTTTGTATATCATTATACCCATCATTTTTTTACTTTAGAATCTTATATTTGTTTAATAAATATAAGGATAAGGTTGTTTTAAGAAAATATATATAGATAAATTTAATGCGTGTAAGATTACATTTAAAGTTATCACTAAATATGGGATAAACTATAAAAAATATATTCGAATTATTTTGTCATTAAAAAATATTTTTAAATCTTACTATGAACAAAAAATACCTTTAAATTGTTTAAAAATATAATAAAAATATACAACCATGAATGAAGACGTTCTATATTAACTGAAAAAAACGATGGGGTAAATAGAACTTTTTATATGGCAAATGAGATTTTAACAAGTTATATTAAGTCTTACTTTAGTCTCTAAAATTGGCAAGTTACATCGATTTAGTCTCTTACTTTTTAATTGCTACAGTTTGGTCTTTTATATTAAAAAAAAATGTATCAATATAATCCTTTGTGTATTTTCCGTCATCGAAATTCAGTATCGTTAGTGATGTGGCTCAACTCTTATCATGTTGAATATATAAAACGACGTCGTACACGTTTTGGCGCTAAAAGACATCATTTGAAGATTTTAACAAAACTAAAATATTACACCCTTATCTTTTGATCACTTCGTTTTCTCCTTTTTCATTGAGCTTCAAAAAATAAATAAATAAATAACTCTTCCATGAGTAAAAAACTTTGAAGGTTGCTGAAAGAAAAAATGTTTATAATCACCTTTTGGTTTTTACAAAGTGTGTATTAGCCTCGTAGAGGTTAAAAAGAAATTTAAGAATTTAATATTTTGAGTTTGAGAATATTTTTGTCAATAATAAAATTTAAAAGCATTTTTATCAGCATCAAAATAATTTAAATGTATTTTTGATTATTTATCTCTAATTATGATTTGTTATTATTTTAAAAATTTAATTAAACATAAATAAATTATAAAATTATCTTTTTAGAAAAGGAGACGAAAATATAAAATTAAGGTGAGGTCAAAATATAAATAAATAAAACTTTGTTAACTTTGGGGGGATCACTGCTGCCTTTAGCTCCATTATTGGTTTTTGGCCGTTTGACTTGTGAGTTAATTAATGCTTGATTTCTAGGTTTATTGGGTTCACAAGAAATTTAGTTGGAATTTTGTTTGAAATTTGACTTGAAAGATATTTGAGAAGTGCATGGAGTTGGTGTATAAACATAGGAATGAGATTATTTTTGAAGACACTTGTTATCTTGTGTTTTAAGAGTAAATGTTAATAATATTATCAAAAAATATTTTATTAAACGTTATAAAAATTAAAACTTTTTATATTTGTAATATATTAAATATATCAAAAAATTTAATAAAAAATATTTTTATTATATTTTTAATATATTAAATACATTAAAAATATTAAAAAAATTATTATTATATTTTAAAATGTGCCCTTAGAACACAAATAATACTATTCTAACGAGTCATACATATTTAATACGAGTGTTAAAAAGTTGAAAAAGGATACATCCGTACATGTATCAAAATTGTAAAAAATATGAGAAAAACTCAAAATAGTGTCTGACAATTATTTCGAAAGACAACGAGACCCTTGAAAAAAAAATTTAATTTAGCCTCTGACAATTATCTCGAAAGGACAACGAGGTCTCTGTGCCAAAAAATTAATGTTATTTTTTTGACACAGGGACTAATCAATCCCAAAAAAAATATCAGGAGCCGGATTGAGTATTTTTTTTTTAGGTCTCGTTGTCCTTTCGAGGTAATTGTCAGGGACGGATGGGGTATTCACTCAAAAAATATTGGTGAATTGAATCTGTACGAGTGTTGTCAAAATGTTGTTTACAAGTATATCAAAATTGCAAAAATGTGATGAATTGAATATGAATATTCTCACCAAAGAGTCAAAGACTAAGCATGGTCTTCCACTTTCGACACCCATAATCAATATGGTGGATGGTCGAATTGAATGAAATAGTATAATGATATGTGAAGAGGTTTTATTGTTTATTCTCTTTATTAACAATTTATTTTGAATTTATTTTTTATAAAAACCAATCAGTTCATTTAAGGAAAAAGTGCTTATTTATTATTTCGTTCGTTCATTCATTGATTCTCAGTTAATATATTTTCAGTTTTTAAATAAATAATTATACTATATGTATAAAAAAATTAATTATCATGTGTATAAAAATACGTATTTATTTAGAACAAATTGATCTTTTAATTTATGTCTAAATCATTCATGTTAATTATTAAAAAAAATATCTTAATGCAAAAACATATCTAAATTCATGAATGTAATTCAAGAGTTAGTAATCCTCCATAATAACTTGTAATTATTTCATTTTGACTTATAGTATGTAGTACGTATTTTTATATTCTTCTCAACCAAAAACTTTGATATTTCTGGTGGGAGTTGAGTAGTAATAATTCACACATGATGAGAATGGTTACAACTGAAAAAGGGGTTTTAATACATTAAGTACCGAAATCTTATAATTATTATTTATGGACTTTGTTAGGTAGATAATGATTTTTGTGAACAATATAAATAATAGGCTCTAAAATTGACTCAATAAAATAAAAACATACTACGCCTTCAAATTACCCATTTAAATCTTAACTTTTCCATTATTAATAGAGTTAACTATTAGTTTGGTATCCGAAAGATTTAAGCGCTGACAAGAAAATCTTTAAAAAATATTATCGACAAAACAATCTCCAAATATTTTAAAATATGACAAAAATAATCAATAAATATAATATTTTTATGAGTGACAAAAATTTTTTATATTTAGATAGATTATTCATCTAATTTCTAAAATTTTTTTAGAATATATATTTAATACCTAAGGAGAGGTTTCCTTTCCTCGACTTAATAGGTTAGAGCGTCATTTCATTTATATGTATAATTATTTTTTTTACAAAGATGTTAAGTATTCTCTTTTTCGATTTTGAAGTCAAAGTCCTTAGGGCATGTAATGTTGCCCTTTCTCAATTCTCATTTCTCAATAATTTGATTGACTAATTAGTCGACATGAAGAGAACTCCGAATAAACTTAAAAGAAGATTAAGATGAATTAGAAAAATAGTAAAATATGGTTTAAGCTTAAGTATTGATATTTATTTGGTTACGAGAAATCAAAACTACAGAATATGCTAACAAAGGCTCTATATATGTTACATAATTTTAATATTAATCAAGTTCCAGTGCCTTAATTGCATTACTTTTGTTTTATTAATATTGTTTAATTAGGAAGCTCGTAGAAAAATTTTTTATAATGAATTAAAAACTCACGATTAACATTTGTTTTTGCAGTAGCTGTGGCTAGCGTGTTGTTTATTATATTATTTAATTTATTTTGTCAAACTATCCCTTCTGTATGACTTGTATTTTCATGATTAGTTTCTCAAACTATAAACATGTAAAACGATTTTCATTGTGTTCTTAATTTAAGATTATACATATACATATGAAATTGTAATAATAAGTTATTAACAATAATGTAGATTATAGACCGCTTTATTGTTTTAGATATTTTTTAATTACGTTGAGGATTTTTTTTTTTTTTTGCTTTTTTCACATAATTTAGTATGATTCTTGAAATCAAATAAAATTAATTGATTCAACTGGATTAATCGAAAACCGATCACGTATTCAGTTTAGTATGATGTTAAAAATCGGTTGTAATGAATCGGAATAGAGGTATAAAGTTTAATTTTACAAAGGAATAAAAGGGCCAAAATTAAAAATTATAGGAGGCCAAACAAGAAATTATCTCCTATATATTTCGATTTTTACTGATTTCATGATTAGTTTGATTTTGGAACATTGTAATTGTAATTTAGGGTTAAGATCAACGAATTATAATTTAAATGACATAATTTTTCTATACTCACTTACAGATTGCGGATTCAAGTGCTTTGAAAAAAAATTAGATCGGAGAAAAAAAATTAGGGTTAAGAGTGACGAGGATGAATATTATGGTAAATAAACAATAATAATGCAACAAACTCATCAGCTCGTGAATAGCGAGGGAAAATATTCTAATGTAAAGTGTTTTGTGGACCACGTGGGGTGGAGAACCTTAAAAAAATAAAAATAAAAAAGATTGAATTCGAACACAATTTATCATACCATCATATCATTTGATTTGCACCAACATAATACATTTTGTATAACACGTGACTAAAATACGATACAAAATAGATATATATCAACCTTTGTTTTTAGAAAATAAGCAACTAAATTATTTTTCAAATAGAACAAATATTTTTATCTTTAACAAATTTTTATTATTTACCTTTTTTTTTCAAAACGAATAATAAGTCACTAACTAGCAACTATGAGTAGAAGCGAAGTCTTCTTAAAATGTAAAATAAATAAATACTAATATTTTCAAAGCTCATAATAACTAACCTAATAAATTAATAATATATATGACTTAGCGCGGAGATTTATAAAGAATTTCACCACTTTTTTGTTTTAAATATAGAATATCAACTGGTAGATAGGATTAAAATTATTTAGATACTTAAAGTATTATTCTCTGCCAAATAATACATGAATGTATCAACTTTTGATTTTTCGTCCAACAAATAAAATCAGGCAATATACATTTTATGTGTAAAAATTTTGAATGTATTTTTTAAACTTTTAGATGTGAATTTTTTTTGTAACCTGATTATTATTAAATCCGTTTTGATGAACGGTTTCGTATAAAGAAAATAAATATTCTCTACATATAAGTTATTATACCATACAAGTCTATATAAGTCTCTTTAATCTAATTCACTTCAAGCGCCACTATCTAACCAATTTTTCAATCAATGCGTGAATATATAACTGTCTTTTTCGAAATGATTTCGTTTCACTTTTCGAATTTTCTCAACGTTTTGGATATACGTTCTCTTCCATCTCTGTGTTCTTTACGTTTCTCTTCGTTCATTCTCTACGTTTTTGAAATCAAGCTCTGAAATCAGTTTTGAACAGTTATCTCATTGTTGAAAATAATGAATTATTCAAGTTCATATTGTCAATTGAACTAGAGCGAAGTGGATTATTATTTTGAATCCAATCAAGTGGTTGATGTATAGTTCGATTCTAGTTAATGTTTTCGTTAATAGTTTATAATTCTATAGGTGAATAATGTTATTTTTGTTTGTGAAAATTGCTGTTCATCGTTGATGGTTTGAATTAAATGTAATGTAGGAGTTCTGCATTAAAGAAAATATTTTTGTGTATTTGCAGAAAATTTTGGTGTAAAACTAAGATATTTATGTGTATTGTTTAAGAATTTTCGGTGTATATGTGCTGATAAGTTCTGCATAATTCAAAACTCTTCTTTTCCCTCTTCCTCATCTTCTACTGCTGCTTCTTCTTCTTTTTCATCATCATCATCATCATCATCATCATCATCATCATCATCATCATCTTCTTCTTCTTCTTCTTCTTCTTCTTCTTCTTCTTCTTCTTCTTTAAGAATTTTCGGTGTATATGTGCTGATAAGTTCTGTATAATTCAAAACTCTTCTTCTCCCTCTTCCTCATCTTCTACTGCTGCTTCTTCTTCTTTTTCATCATCATCATCATCATCGTCGTCATCATCATCATCATCATCATCATCTTTTACATTCTCAAGTTTATTCTTATTTTATTCTCTTAACGAGAATAAAAACAAAAAATCAAATAAAGAAGAAAAAGAAACACATAATATTGCAAAATTACTTGGAAATATTTTTCTGTATTTGCAGTAAATTTCAGTGTAAAACCAATCGATTTAACCGTGGTTCAACAAAAAAAAACTGTATTAGAATAAAATAATAAATAAATTATAAATATACATCCTAAAATATAATTATAATCTGATATAAATCTTAAAAGATCTTCTAAATTCAAAACACTACATGAAATGTCATCAACCAAACCCATATGATCTTATCAAAATACAAACTCAAGGTTTTTTTTTTTAAACAATCTTAAAATATATGTTTCCAAGCACTTTTGTCATCATCATCTTCAACTTTACACTCATCACTCAGTTAAACAACTCACAACCCTAATCTTCTATGATTTCTTTTGAAAAAATAAAATCTTATTCAAGAAGAAAATCATATCTGTAAGTAATTGAGAATATTTGTCAGCCTCAACACTAAGACATAGAACAAGTATACATATAGAGCAATACCAAATAATCCAATTCTTAATTCCATGAATCATAAACAAAAGGGTATCTAAAATATTCACATAATCAAATTCAGCATTAAAAAATATCAAAAACCAAATTCAGCAGCAAGATCATCTTAGAAGCACAACCCAATGCAATTGGAATATCAAACTCAAAACTATCACTCTCCAAATTCATGTGACAAATTCTACCATCCCTCTCTACTTTGTGATTAGTATTACTAATAATATTATTAATAATATTAACATTGCCAACTAATAAATGGATATTGGAGCTTTAAACTCTATTTAACAACAAGTTGTAACATGGCCCAAATAACAAATTAACCAATTTAATTAATATACAACTCCAAATACAGTAAGTAATATGCTTCATACACTCCTCAAAAGCGATCCCGAATCATTTGCAATAATAGTGAATTATGCTTCATAAACAACTCAAATTGTTAAAATCAGAAACATGAAGCACACTATTTAGAATCTACAGAGACATACCAATTTCAAGAAATGCATAATTAGCACAATTTATCAAGCATGGAAAAGCTAAGTTCTCAAAGAAAAATTTTAATTGAACATAAAAACACAGCACAACAGTCATAAGAGCACAACAACGAAGAAGACACAAAACAGTACAGTACATCACGACAGCAGTGAGCAGAGCTAACCAATAATCAATTAATCATTCAATAATCAATATAATTGCTGAACAAAAAGTAAAAACAAAAAGAAGAACAAGCACTAGCAGTGAGCAGAAAAGCCATTGCCTTATTCGATCTGAGCAATTTGGACAGAATGTGAGGGAAAGTGGTTGAGCGCGATGGACGACGATGAGTAGGCAACAAGCACGATGACGTATGGCGGTAGAAGCGCGGATGAGTAGAGGTAGACCAGATGACGAACGCCAAGCTCGACGAAGACGCTGCAATTGGAGTGAATAGGGGTTGGAGAGCTCAAGAACGATGATGGCGCGATGAACAGTGACAATGTCTCCCTCCTTGGCACGACGGTAGAGGATACTGTAAGCTAGGGTTTCTTTTTGGGGGAAGAGAGCTTCGTTTGAGAGAGTGAAAGTTGAGAGGCATTGGAGTAAACAGCGGTTGGAGAGCTCAAGAACAACAATGGCGCGACGGACGGCGGCAGTGTCTCCCACCTTGCGGTGGCAGTGGAGGCTACTGCTAGGGTTTTTGTTTTGGCGGAAGAGAGCTGCCTGAGAGAGTGAGAGTTGAGAGGAGGAGGCACTAAACGTCTGAAGGCTTTCCATTTTTTCTTTCATCCAAAACGCGAAACAACACCGTTTCAAGAAAACCAGCCGGGTCCCGATTTGGTCCAACCGACCAGTTCTCGGCTCGTTCAGTGGTTTCTTAACGGCTTTATAATTGGCGGTTTTATAGGTTGAACCAAACTGTAAAAGCATTCGATTCACGGTTAAATCGGTCGGACCGGCCGGTCCGGTCCGATTTTCAAAACATTGATATTTATGTGTATTGTTTAAGAATTTTTGATGTTTTTGTGCTGATAAGTTCTGCATAATTCAAAACTATTCCTCTTCCTCTTCCTCATCTTCTGCTGCTTCTTCTTTTTTTCATCATCATCACCATCTTCTTCTTCTTTTTTTTCTTATTTCTTTCTTTCTTTTAGTTGAATGAATGTATAAGTTCATCCTCTTTCAAGTAATTTTGCAGCATTATGTGTTTCTTCTTCTTTTTTGTTTGATTCTTTTTTTTATTCTTGTTAAGAGAGTAAAACAAGAAGAAACTTGAGAAGGTAAAACAAGAAAAAAATGAATAAGAAAAAAAAATGATGATGATGATAATGAAAAAGAAGAAGTAGCAACAGAAGATGAGGAAGAGGAAGAGAAAGAGTTTTGAATTATGTAGAACTTATCAGAATAAAAATACACCGCAAATTTTTCAAAAACATCGAAATGAAAATAGATCAGATTCATCATAATAACAATTCAGAATCAGAACTCCTACATCGAAATTTCGCTACAAATGCACAAAAATATTTTCTTTAACTTTGAATCAGGCAACGGCATCAATATGGCAAAAATTCTACGATAATGATAACGACGATACACATAAGAAGAAGACGACGACGACGATGACTATAAGGATGATGATCATGATGATGAAGATGATGGAGGAGAAAAAATTCCAATGAAAAAAAAAAGAGGAAGAGGAGGAGGTGGTGCTTGTAACGACGATAACGAAAGAGAAAAATAATGAAGAAGAAGAAGAAGAATGTGCAGCAGCGACACGAAGAAAAACGTGTACACGTAAATATAAATGACTTGTATAGACTTGTATCGAAAAATGACTTGTATATGGAGAATAATTGATATAAATTTCATCACCGGAATTTAGTTTGTCTTAAATACCTATATTTATAGTAGTATAAACGGTGAAATA
>NC_029789.2:2924555-2925053 GCF_000816755.2 Arachis ipaensis | reverse complement strand
TATAAGGGAAACGCAAAATACCGGCGTTTTTTTTATTAGCAGCGGTTTTAAACTGCCGCAAAATAAAAGCAGGCGACTCACTAGACCGCTATAGTTATGGACGCGGGGATTAGGTTTGGCGGCGATTTCCGGTAACCGCTAGTATAACCGCCGCTAAATCAATTAATTCGGGACAATTGTTTAGAAAATTGCCGCCAAATGTAAGTGACACGATTTTCAGCATGTTTACCGGCAGTTCTAAAACTGCCGCTATTTACTTCGACGTTTTCAAGCTAAGCATGTTTTGTGGTGGTTTTAAAACCGCCCCAAAACGGAACTAAGGTTTCGGACACAGTTACCGGCGGTTGCAAACCGCATCATTATCGGACAGATTTTTCAAACTTTGACGCACATTTTGGCCGTTTAAAACCGCTGCTAAATTAAAAAAAATTAAAAAAAAGGAATTTGGATTTTTCTAAAAAGATTGTATAATTTTTTTAAAATATTATAGAACTTTTT
>NC_029789.2:2920936-2924244 GCF_000816755.2 Arachis ipaensis | reverse complement strand
GTTTTAAAAACAACAAAAATTATCTGCAAAATAAAATAATATATTTATGAAAATATGAAGAAAACAAATCTCTTACAAAGAGTTGTATAGTCTAATTCAAAAAAATGTTATCTTCAATCCAAAATATCTCCAATCCTAATATACTATTTTTCACTCTATCATTCCACGAAACTCATTATTGCAGCGATGTTTGGTGGCAGCTCTTCACCCTGCCGTTGAAATAGATAAATCAGAACACTCTCCATTGCCTGCTTTTTTTTCTTCTCTGCTGCTACCTCATCCTCCATCGCGTTCCTCTTCAACTTCTCGCCTTCCAGCTCTGTCTGCAGTTCAAGCAGCTTCCTCTGTGTCTCCTCTACTTGAACTCTGTTGCCCGGCGCATGTGAATTCGGACCGAAGAGTTGACTAGGAGTCGGTCCGAAACCCACACCACGTACTCTACCCGGATTCTCTTTTCCGAACACCTGAGCAATGAAATCATTTTGAGACAACACTCTAGAAGACTCATCCTGTTGCTCAATCTCCTCAATTCTTTTCTACAGACACAAATTAACAAATACAATCATTTTGTTGATGGGTCTATCTCATGTCAAGAACACGTCAAACATGATGATTAACTGTATCACTTTTGTCATAATAAAAGAAAACACAAATATTAATGAAAAAAATTGGTCTCAAAAGTTATTTACATAAAACAACCAAAATAGAGCATCTGTTTCATAGGATGCCAACCCCTATAAAAAGAGATAAGGGATAAGGGAAACTGAAGTATTTCAATTCTACTCCAACTGTTTCTAAATTACATTAAAGTTAAAATTGTCTAGCAACATCTGAGGTGAATTTCCAACAATAATTAAAAGTAAGCAGAATTGAAAATTGTAAACTTCTTTTGGTCTATTTTGACATAGAGGAGTAAACCATTTAGTAAAGAAATAGAAAACAAAAAAAAAATAGAGAAGTAAGCTATTATCCTATTTGAGATCATAATTTTATCGATCAATTATAACAAGTAGTACTTACACCAATTGCTCTTGCTTCATCATTGATATAGGAGCCATCTTTTTTTTTTGTGCACTGTGATTCATAGCTCTCCTCTACCGACTCTCCTCCCTTGTTGTTCCGACTATAACAATAAAGTTTATGCCATTACCGTATTCCACACAACTCAAGGAAACTTAAGTCATAGAGATAGTCCAAAGAGTGAATAAAAAAAGTAAAGTACCTTTTCTTCCATCCGCCGTGCGAAACTTTTTGAACCACCAGTGTGGGTATATATTTTTTTTTATTTATTAATTACATTTTTTCTGCACTTCTCCTATTGGTCCATCAGAGACAAAAGGCGATTAGAAACTGATTTAAAAAGATTCAATGCAACATAAATTGTATTGTTGCAATGATATACTACATTACCTTCATCTCAGCTTTGGCGCGATAGTTAAGGAACCATCTCCAATGCTCTCGATCAATTCCAGACGGATGGTGCTCAATATTTTGTTCAATCGTGAATGTTGGCTCATAAAAAGCATACAACCTCAGCCTTGTTTTCTTCCAAGACTTCTCCATACTTTTCAAAATATTTTTCTTGATAGTTCCTTCACTATCTTCATAAAAGTGGAAAATTTGTTACACAGATAATACAATTTGTCAATAATTATAAAAATAAGCAGATTTAATTCTACATCTCACATAGACAAAAGATGAATAGAACAATCAAAATCATCATACTCATAACAAATAACAAAGTTGGAAGAAAACTCGACACCTTACGATGTCACTTTCTGCACCAGAACCTTCTTCGTTGAAGAGCCTCTACACACTTTCAGTTTCAAATGAATCTGCATTAAAACAACACGATCTCAGTTCCCAAAACTCAAAAGAACAAAGACGTGCAGTTACTGCAAAGTTATGCTTTCCACTAGAGATCCCAACAGGGTTCAAGAAAAAATATAAGGAAAGAAGCATGGAAACTTGAGGAGAGAGATGGATGAGTACTATGGTATCTAAGATCACAATCAGAAGCTAATAAGCTATATCACTATGTCAAGAAATATATTCACCAAACAACAACATCATGAGGTATTTAATAATACCCTACACTCCAACTTTTTTCCCTTTCCCCATGTATCGAATCACAAACATTGCAAAACTAATTGTTAATCCACCAACCTACCATCAAATATATTAATCCTATTTTCTTAGTTATTCCATGACTTAAAAAAATTAAAAATAAAACCCCACAAATAGAAATCCAATATTTGTGAGGAACATACTAACAACTTAATTAATACTTTGACCCACAAATCGAATGGAAATCTTAACTTTTTGCAAAAAGAAGCATAATAGAACAGAGATAATAAGAATGCCAATTGAAGAAGCTAAGATTGAGATGCAAAAATCAATCCAAAACAAAATTTTGGAAAACAAGACAAAACCAAAAAAAAACATAGATAACGGTTTCACACACGATCAAAGAGATGCTCAACTTCGACGCCGGTGAGAGAAGCACAGATGGCAGCTGCTCAACTCAACAACCCACACAGAGGGGCATGGTGGAGCAGAGGTCAGGAATTTCGCACACCGTGGATGAGGGAGTATGGGTTTCAGGAATTGTGGATGAGAGGTAAAAGCTCGAAAAAATGGAGGATTTCTGCAAAATTGGGAGAATCGATTAATGGTTGTAAGATGACAAGGGGGAATGGAAAAATTGAATTATGATAAGATCCTCACCTGGATGGGTTCTTCCACTGATGTTTCGCGCCTCTGCTCCCGCTTTTGTTTGGCGCGCTACCTGGCTCAACTCGCGGGTTTCTGCAAATTTGGGGGGAATCAATTACTGGTTCTAAGATAAAAAGGGGAATTGAAACAATGAATTATGATAAGATCCTCACCTAGCGGCATTTCTTGAAGTAGTTGCCGGGGATGTTGCGGCACATGGAGGGTGGGTGTGTTTCGCGCCTTTGCTCCCGCTCTTGTTCGCACCAAGAAGATAGGATAAGCCAAGGAAGTTTGAAGATATATATGCCCAATTTTGCAGCGATTTTCACTGTCCAGCCGCTATCCAGAGCCGTTTTGTGGCTTCTACCAGACCGCCGCTCACCTTTGCTGCGATCCTTCCAATCTGCAGCAATTATGGCCACGGCCGCTACTCTCCGCCTCTGCCGTAGTGTATTAACATTATTCTTTAAACGGTATCTTATAATATATAAATAACTTGATGAATTTGAGTAATAAATAACACTTATAAATTTTGTTAAGGAAAAAAATTTATTAATAAAGAATTTAAAGTTGATTTTTAATATATTTGTTGA
>NC_029789.2:2913499-2920864 GCF_000816755.2 Arachis ipaensis | reverse complement strand
GTTAATTTAAATTTTAATTATCTTTATTTTTTTATTGTTAGTAAGTTGTAACCATATTATCTATATTTATAAAATAAATTCAACCTACTTTTCAAGACAAGTTAAAACGTGTTCAAATAAGTTCATGATGACCAAAATGAAGAAGAAACAAAGGGGAATCATGTATGTTATGGACAACGATTGATGAGTTGGTGAAATACTTGAAATTTAAATTTACAACACTACGTGGTGGCAATATGAACATACGGTTCCTTAATCTGGTTGCCCTAGCCTAGTTTACTTCGGAAGATGGCAACACAATTTTACACAACTATATATTATAGGTTTGTTACTTAATACTAGTAGTATACTATCTCTTTATTTAAATATATTATAGTACCATACTCAATAAGTATGTAACGGTGAAAAGAGGCTACTAAAATCTAAAAATTAATATTATTTAATTTGTACATTAAAATCAGCTATTAAAATTAGTTATTAATAAATTTATGTATAAATACATGTGTAATTTAATTAATTTTTAATGTGTATTTATATTTTAATATATATTTTATATTAATGACTGGTTTTAGTGTACACATAGCATGGTTGAACCTAATATCGTCTGTTTTATTAAAACTATCAAGAATATACACTTCCCTAATTTGTCATATCTGCGTGTCGGATAAATTTTGGACACAATACTCATTGACATTCGTCCGACACATATTTTTTGTGTCTAATCATGTTTTAGTAAAAAATAAAAAATTTTTCACCGAATACACTTGCGTACTTCNNNGTATCCATATATTTTGTATCTGTGACAATCTCCGTACATCATAAATTAGAAGTAATTAAAGTTGGGAGTTCGAATAGTATATATCTAAACTACACTTACTTTTTTATTGTCATCTTGCGGATTCACGGGTATGTAATAATAAATGAGATATATGGATGTATAATTAGCCTTCTTTGTCGATTTTTTTCATAAAACTATATATTCATATACGTGCAAGATTCAAGAGTGGTTAGTTATTATTAATATGCAATAAATATGTATCCATATCTATCCTCCATAAATTGGATGTCCTAACAACTTTTTCTTAACTGCATTTTAATTTCAAATAATACTCATTCATTATAGACAGCAGTTTATACACCACATACTTAGTACTTATCAGACAACGAAATTGAATTACTAATAAGCTCCAAACAATTAATATAACCATTCAATATAAGCTAGTACTTGCTAATTTATTAGAAGTGTTCAATTAGATTTAATTTAATTTGTAATTAAAAATGATACATTCACTTCTATTCATATGTCATTTGTGGGAAGGATTACCATACTATACATTAATATAGGTACCCCTTTTATAGAACTTCTTTCCTTATTTAGGTATTACACCTCAACTATGTAAGGAAAATAGGGTGACATTAAACCATGTATGAAATACCATTTAATTTCCTCTTGTTATTTTTATTTTTCAAACACTAGCTAGTTAAAGTATTTTCAATACTCGTTATAATTTTAGTTTCATTTTGGATTTTATAAGAGCATTTGTGGGATCATATTTCATCAATAGTGATTTAAAATTAAAAATAAAATTTATTTTTTCATTGCTTTAATTTACTTTTTAAAAATATTAAAAATAATATTCAAAAAATATATTCTTAATAGCAGCTTAGGCACAACTCACAATAACATACATCATCGCAACACCTAAACATGCGAGCAAATTAAAACTATCTATTGTTTCATAAATTTCAGCTGAGATTTTTGTTTTTGAACTTCGCTAGGCACACAATGAAAAATCTTAACAATATATACAATAGACTTCGAATTTAATTTAATACAAGAAAAAAAAACTCAAACAGTTATTTCAAAAAATTAATGATCTCAATTCTAATTTACCAAAAGAATTTACTCAAATACTCTCTTTCTCTCCCCCCAATCATCTGTCACCCCACTCTCATCAATCATTCCACCTCTCCGATATTAGAAGCTTTCTTTCCAGCTAACAAACAACCATCCACATAGTTATTAAAATAATCATTTGATTACCTAGTAAAATGATCATCTAACATTTGTTAATAGTATATACTTAAACCAAATCGAATAAAAAAACTATTTGATTAAAAATTAAAATAACCATCTGCATACATAGTAAATTGACCATCCAATATGTTTGACATTTTTTTGAATTAAAATGTCAAAATTATTGTTAGGGTGGTAGAAACTTGAGAAGAAGTGAAGTGAAGTCAAGGCATAAAACAACTAAGGAAAACAAGTAGAAAAGAAAAAAAGAATAGTAAATTTTTTTTTTTTAATTTGGATTAAAAATCTAAAGATGAGTTAGTTAATTGACCATGGATGATGAAGTTTTAAGTTTACTCTTGGTGTTGTTTTTAACACTTGATACTCTGCAAACATACCACCAATGACGATTTGGATTCTACGCTGGCTTTCCTTGCCTTGAAATCATAGGTGTGGCTGCGGATGGATCTGCGGTAGCGGGCCGCACGTTAAATCAGAGTGAATCCCTGGCTGATGAAAACGTTGTCACGGTGAATCTCCTGCAAAAGGGGGCCACACGTTGGGAGGCTGCGCGAATGATGCACAGTGCGACGGTCTTGCTCGTACGTTTATAGGACGCAGTGTGGCGTTAGTCGTCTTCTGGGTGGCAGCGGTTGATGTTGCTGGCAAAAAAGAGACTGGAGGAGAAGAAGGTACCTAAAGAAGTCACGTCACATGCGAAGAGGGAAGTTTACAGTATATGTAACTGCAACGGTTGCAAATTCTTATTTTTTAATTTAAAATTCAAAATTATTAAAAATTAATTAACTTAATTATCATTTGAATTAAATTTCTTTTTTATTCTTATTGTACACTAATATCATTGTCTCCTCATGAAGAGCCAATGTAATTAGTGTACAATGTGTACAATAGAAATATTTTTGAAATTAACATTAAATGATAATTAAATTAATTAATTAAAAATTATTTCCAATTTTAAATACAAAACAAATAAGGATTCCAAATAAAAAGCAAATAAGAATTCCAAACAGTCATGAACACCTCCAACCATCTCCCTCTCCCTCTTTCTCTCCCTCTCCATCCTCTCTCATCTGCCGCGGTGCCGCGTGACCTGAAGCCTTCATCAATGCCGATCAGAACTGCAGTGCCCAACCTCCTTCGCGTGCGTCTTCCCCCCGCTGGCAACAGCTGCTTCGGTCGGCCTCGGTCCTGCACCACTCACCCATTGCACGCACTCGTCTTTCGGCGCCGGCCTGTCTCCGCGCCAGTAACCTCCATGGTGTGCGCGCCCTGCATCCGCCTAGCTCCTGCCTCCTTCGTCAGTCAGTTGAAGGCGTGACTGTTAGACTGGTCACAGTCGCATTGGTGTTACAGCCCCTTCAAACCTACTGTCGTCGTCTTTTCCTCATCTGTTCAAGCTTTTTTTTCCTTTTTTATTTTCATTTTTTCATTTTATGGTTACATCAAATCATAAGACTTATGTGTCAAATTATATATATTTTTTTTAATAAAAATTAAATTGTTGGATGATCATAGTTGCTTCTTCGGTTTATTCATCTCCTTCTTCTTCTATTTTAATGGTTAACTTAGGATGGTCATTTTAGTAGGTATGAGAATGATTTTTTTAAATTTTACGTAGATGATTATTTTGATTGGATTGGGTTTAGTTATATATAATTAAAATATGTTGAATGTTCAATTCATTAGGTAAGCAGATGATTATTTTTATTTTTAAGTAGATGGTTATTTTTACTAAGGGTGAGTGACGTGTGGCAAGCCAAGCAGGTGAAGTGGGAATGTGGGATGATCATTGATGAAAGTGGGAATGACCGCCAGTTGGAAAAGAAAAGGATATTGAAGTGAAATATTTTGGTAAATCAGAATTTTGGATACTTATTTTTTTAAAATAATTAATTAAATTTTTTGAAAATTTGAAATTTAAAATTGAAAATTTTAAAATTTGATGTGAAATAACTAAATGAGAGTTTTTGAATTTAGGATAATCTACAGAAAATTTTTTATTATTTTTCCCTATTAGATTAAATAACTAACCTAATTATTATACACATTGTTAAAATTTTTCATTATCTTCTTAACGAAATTCCATTATAAAATGTCATAAAAAAAACCGAGACACTTGTGCTGGCTAAGCCATTGGGATGTATACAAGTTTCATTTTCTTTTTTGAGGAGATCGAATCCATGGTTTGCCACGAAAAGTTGACCACGGATCCACGAAAATAAATGCTATATATGCCAAATAATTTTTTCCTCATATAGGAGAATTTTAAATCAACTAGAACATGGATATTGTTTAATTTTTTTAGAAAGTTTTGAAAACCAACATTATTCCACAATGAACACTTAACGTAAGGAAAAAAAAAATTCAAAACTCTTAAAAATAAGAACATCTAAGATTTAACTAGTAGAAATGTTTAAATTCGTACTAACAAAAACTCATTTTTAATAGACTTTATATTAAACTTGCTTTAGCAACTTGTTATAGCATGTATTGACTAAAATTAGCTACTATAATTGTTTATAGGTATTTGCGGTACGATTTAGTTCGATTATTTAAAAAATAAAATTCAATCCAATCGTTTATTAAAATTGTAGTTCGATTTAGTTCGATTTTTTTACTGAAATCATCCGAATCAAACCAAATTAATTGAAATCGGTTTAGTTTTGTTCAGTTTTTTAAATTAATTCAAATGGTTGAAGGCTCCTGCCTTGCAAGCCTTTTTTTTTTTCACCACACTTTATATGCATGCTTTTCTCCAACTACAAGCTAGCTGGCGAAGTCATATAGTCATCAAGTATTGAATTGAAACGAATTATAAGAACGTACGCCATATGATATATAATTGAGTAAAATTATTTAGGGTTAAGAAGTTTGATATATGTTATATATTGACTTAGAGCATAAAGACAAGACACAAATTAATAGTGGTGATGATGATGATCTCAAACCTTGATTTTACCTTGAAGATAGTGCATTGAGTTACACAAATTGCTTTAATTGGGAACGTAACAGACCTATCATATGCTTAATTAATTGGATATTTGTGTATATATTGCTACCTCGCCCGACAGACCAAGATTATATATATACCAACTAATAATATTGACTGTATCTAGTCAATTCAACCTAAGGTAGCGTTTGGTGGAGAGACAGAGATAGAAAGATTGAGATTGGGAAACAGAGACTAAGAGACAGAGATTGAAATAAATTTTAGTATTCTGTTTAGTGCAAAGTGGGAGACAGAAATTAAAATAAGAATGAAATTTTAATTTAATTTGTACAAAAGGTAAAATTGGAATTAATTAATTGAAATGAAGATATTTTAGGTATAAAATGTTATTAAAGTTTAGGTCTCTATTTCTAAAAATTTTAGTCTCATGTGTCCCTATTTTTTGGAGATACTAAAATACTAAAATTTTGAAGATAGAAACAGAAATTTTAGTACTAGTGTCTGAACTAATAAACATAATATTGAGTCTCAATCTTCTAATTTCTGTGTCAGTATCTCAAAACAAATACTACCTAAAATAACAAATTAAATTAGCTCATGGGGTACAGCATATGCATGTATTCAACCTTTTTTGAGGGGTGAACAAATTCCGATCTGATCATTCGCAAGATCCCTAATATTATTATCCGTATTTTTTATCACTTATTTGTGGATATGATCTAATATGCATGATTATTAAATTTAATCTGCATATTAATAAAATAATATTACAAATTTTAAATATATATCTGTTTATCTGTAAAATAAATTAATAAAATTATAAATAAATTAAATATATTCTTTTGTTTATGTTTGTTTGTGCAATTATGTATAATGTTATTATGTTCAGCATTTTTTTATTTGGTTTAGTTTTTATTTATGTTGCACTTTTTAAATATTGGGATATTAGAATTTGTATTATTAATTATTTAATTTGTTCTTGTTGTTGGAAGGTCATATAATTAGATTTGATTGTTATTTTATTAGATATATCTATTATTGTTCATATATGTTTAGTTGTTTTATTATTATTATTTAAGAAAGAAAAAATATTAAAAATATCCATAAAATTTATGAACGTTGACAAAAATACTCATAAATTAAGGAAATTAAGACTATATCTATGGAAGATGGGTTCTGTAAGACAAAAATATCTAAATCCTAATTTGTTTTTGTCTTTCTAATAAAATTCTCAAACTATTCCTACTCTCAACCTCAACTCTACCGCTACAAATCCCTCATTTTCTACTCACAACTCTATCGGCCTTCTCCTGACCATCCCCACCACACTTAAATCCCTCCTTTCCATTGCACTCAGATCCCTCCTTCTCATAGTCTTTTTAACCGCATTCACAGCCTTCATTTAATACTCTCGTTCCATCGTCTCCATGCTCTTTCTCGGCTACCTCGGAGACCTCCAGCTCGTCGCAGTGCATCACCCACCCTCTCACGCAAGCCTCTTTCGCTAGCACCCTCTTCCGCCTCGTATTGCTTGTGTTACCGCTGCCTCCGCTGCCTCCAACCTCTTCACCCTCCTCTTTGGTCTCAGTGACAAAGTGAAAGCAATTGGAGGCCTCTTTGATGACAACATCAGTGTCGGACGAAACAAGAGCTCTAGGATGCGGATGAAGACGTGCGGCAGGCGACAGAGCTTCTTTTCGGCGACGGCTGCGATGTCAACATTGAATTGAATGGTGATGTTACGTTTTTAGGGATTGAAGAAATGAACCTTTATGGTGGGAACTCTGAATAGTAACGCAATAAAGAATTGCAGTGCTAAGATTAATAACAGAATCAACTAATGCGAATGAACAATCAGAGAAAAAATCATAAAGGAACAATTTTTAATTGTTTCAGATATTTTCTCCTTTTTTTTTCTTAATTTGGGGGCTTTCCTTGTGTGAAGGGATGTGGTGAAGAAAATAGGAAAGATCTCACCATTGTGGAATTTTCTACTAGAAACTGGTCAAGGTCCTCCACCACCACCATCACCACCATTGATTTCGGCCTCGTCTAAGAGTAGTTTCGGACTCCATGGCAAGGGTTTTAAAGGTGCAGATTGGGTTATATATGGAGAATTGAAAAAGTGAGTTGAGGTTGAGAGTGAAGGTAGTTTGGAAATTTTATTAAAAAATTAACAAAAAATTAGGATTTTGATATTTTTATCGTACAGAATCCATCTTCCAGAATATTTAGTTTATAAGTATTTCTATCAGCGTTTATAAATTTTATGAATACTTTTTATAGTTTTTTTTTAAGAAAATATTGTTTAATAATATTTTAAAAGTAAATAAGTGTAAAAAAAGAGGAGAAATATTTTTTTTATCCGATCTGATCT
>NC_029789.2:2908871-2913403 GCF_000816755.2 Arachis ipaensis | reverse complement strand
CCATGTGATTCTCCAAGTACCAAGTTGTGTCTTGTCTTTATGCTCCAAGTCAATATATATATAATATATATCAAACTTCTTAACCCTAAATAATTTTACTCGATTATATATCATATGGCGTAAGTTCTTATAATTCGTTTCAATTCAATACTTGATGACTATGTGACTTCGCCAGCTAGCTTGTAGTTGGAGAAAAGCATGCATATAAAGTATGGTGAAAAAAAAAAAAGCTTGCAAGGCAGGAGCCTTCAACCATTTGAATTAATTTAAAAAATCGAACCAAAGCAAACCAATTTCAATTAGTTTGGTATGATTCGGATGGTCTCAGTAAAAAAATTGAACTAAATCGAACTACAATTTTAATAAACGATTGAATTAAATTTTTTTTTTTAAATAATCGAATCAAACTGCACCGCAAATACCCATAAACAAAATTATTATAGCAGCTAATTTTAGTCAATACGCACTATAACAAGTTGCTAAAGCAAGTTTAATATAAAGTCTATTAAAAATGAGTTTTTGTTGAATACGAATTTAGATATTTCTACTAATTAAATCTTAGATGTTCTTATTCTTAAGAGTTTTGGATTTTTTTTTTCCTTACGTTAAGTGTTCATTGTGGAATGTTGGTTTTCAAAACTTTCTACAAAATTATTGAACAATATCCATGTTCTAGTTGATTTAAATTTCTTCTCTATATGAGGAAAAAATTATTTGGCATATATATAGCATTTATTTTCGTGGATCCCTGGCCAACTTTTCGTGGCAAACCATGGATTCGATCTCCTCAAAAAGAAAAAGAAACTTCTATACATCCCAATACCTTTTATAATGTTCTTGTCTTCTGGTATTTTGATGAGGTAATGTAATATAATTAATTTCGCAGCATATGTCATTATTATTTTTATTTTTCGATCATCAATGTTTCCTCGTACGTCTTCTTCCCATTGAAGAAGTGTATATACTTCCTTCCATGAAATATCAAGGGACCAATATTTTAAGTAAAAAAAAATAATAATTAAAATTATAATTATATTAAACAAAATGAATATGCGTAAAATTTGATTGAATATTCTATTTTGCTTAATAGAATATTCAATTGATTCTAATGTTTTTTACTTTAATTTTTGTGATATGGTATAGAGACTCAATTAAAAAAAATATAGAAATCTAATTAAAAATTTGATAAAACTATAATACCAAATATAGTAGCTAAAATCTCGATTTAACTCTTAAAATATTTTGATATTACGATTTTAAATGAGTCTATCGATACAGTTTTATGATTTAAATCTTGTTAAGATTTTACGTTACGTTCTTAATTTACTTTTTCGATTTCACGTAAAATCTCAACTTTCTCTATCTTAGAACTAATAGAATAATTAAACCACTTTTTAATATGTGTTTATATATTGATGACAATAAACACAGTCAAACACTCATACCTATCAACAACAATAAACAATAACAAAATTTTGTCTTACTAGATAGAATTGGTTACATGAATCAAACGATATTATTGAACTATTATGTATTATGTCTATAAAAAAACCGCTTATATACATACAGGATCCCGCTAGGGAGACAATAGACTATTTGTACAATGTGTACAATGGACTATTGAGTTACAAAATGAACATCCCTATACTATTTAGAATAACTATCCGAATACTAGCGATAATAAACATCTTCCCAACACCAAGGATCGAACTCTTGACCTTTCGGATCTAACACTCTAATACCATTAGTGATACCACTCATCCCAAAAACTTCAGCTGATAGGAAAAGGTAACACTAATAATTATATCTCTAATACTTCCTAAACTTCTATTGTACACATCGTATAAATATTTCATTAGCTTCTCATACTTTCTCATACATAATACATATCAATGTATCATAATATTAGGATATAACTAATGCGAGCTAGCTCTGTATATATTGCATTTAATTCTAATCCGCAGAAGAGTTTTCAAACAAAAAAATAGGTTTAAATTTGTTCAAAAAGGAAAAAAAGTTGTATCATTGTTTTGAACTATTTTTCTAAGATTAATGTTGAAAATCGGGTCTAAAAGAATCTAAAATGTCAAAAATTCGATTTCATAATTGTGAGTGGTCTCAAATTCTAAAAAAAAAACTAAAATATTACACTTTGAAAATATGAAAGAGAGAATAATAATTTTTTATGAGTCAATATAATATATAATAACTCAATTTTATGAGTTTAATAGCTATAGCTAATTAGTTATACTGTAATAACCATCATTAATCTTTTAAAGAAAAGGTTATAAACTTGATTACATATCTAAAACTCTAAAAGAGTTAAAAAATAAAGAAATAGCAACTCTCTATATCCTAAAATTAACTAAATCAAAATATAACTCATGACTTTATTGTCACATAATAAAATGTGTTAATAATATTGTGATAACTGATAACCTAACCTCATGACATGCATTATTCATGTCATAGAGGTTACAGTGCTACAAGTCTATTTCGATTGAATAAATAATTTTGTTATTCTGAAAATTTGATGACACTTCTATCATATTAAATAGAAAAGCTTTACATTCAAATTATTTATCTAACAAAGTCCAACCCAATTATTATAATGTGTTTTTCGTTCACGTGCTTCTTTTTCTTCGTACTTCTTCTTTTTCTCGTATATCGCTGCTGCTACCTCTTATTATTCTCTTCCTTTTTTTTTTCATATTTCTTTTTCGTTATCGTCATCGTCATCACCACCACCTCCTTCCTTTCTCATTTGAATTTATTCTCCTCCTTTTTTTCCTTCCTCCTCCATCATCATCATCGCTATCGTCGTTATTGTCATTTTCTTTTCCTTTTTCATTCTCTTTCAAATTTTTGCATGTAAGATTTCAATTCATTAAGTGCGCATTATTTAAGTCTAATTGAAAAGCAATGCTCTTAAAAGAAGTAAGAGTAACAAAAAAAAATAAAATAAAAAATAAAAAAATGCAATATTAAAAAAAATTCTGTATTTTAGTAATAATATTTTTGTGTCAAAATTAAAAAATTTCAATGTTTTTTTATTTTTGGCAAAAATTCAATCCGATAAATGTGAACCTACATTCATGCAACTGAATAAGATTCGAATATAGTACAAACATGTTCATTTAAGTAATTTCGGTATTATCTTGTGATATTTTAATATGTAATTTATTTTTTACATTCATTCAATTAAATAAGATTATAATACGTGTTCATTCAAGTCTAGGCTCTCACTAATAAAACTGATTTTTATTTGTTTGAATCAACTTGGTTGAACTTAGTTACAAAAAAAATTTGGTTGTGTAGTATAGACTCCATATCAAAATAGAACTATGCTCATTTGGACTCGGAAGGCCTAGAGGAAGTGAGGAACCAATATACCATTTTTTTTTGTTTTGTGGCCTGATAATGAACAACATTGGTATTACACAAAAAAAAAAAGGGAACAAAATTGGTAATATTGTAAAAAGATTATGTTAGTTTGAGGTTTTGAGCCAACTAACACGGTCCACCATAAATAAATCAACTCAAAACAGTGCAGCAAGCAGCAACACCCTAAGTCTCTAACCCTAATCACAATTAGAAAAAACAAAACAAAACACTGCACTCAAAAAAAATATTTTCATATAATATTTCCATTAAGATTAATAGAAATTAGAAACAAGAAAAGGACTAGAGCAAAAGGCATTGGGCTTTGGGCCACTTTTCATTGTTACCGATACCTAGAAAAAAGAAAAAGAAAGAACCCTTTTCTTTTCGTGTGAAAATGATATAACAAAAAGTTTCTTTAATTAATTAATATAAGTTAAAAATGATGTTTGTTTTGGTAAAGAGTGTAAAATAATTTTACATTGAAGTTAAATTCTAAGTTGAACATGGAGGAAACAGAAACTATTATTTTTTTTTCAAAGGTAGTAGATTTTATTTCTGTGAAAATAAAATAGATGGTGACATGGATGGAAACAAAAACTATTTTGCTAACAATTATTATTAAACACTCATAAAGACGTATTTTTTACTTTTAACATTTTAATTAATTTTTTTTATCACTCATTAGCAAATTTTGTTGAATTCTAGTCCTCTCACATTTATAACAAGTGCACATAAAAAATCATACACATATATAAAATACATATTATAAATGAGTTAATAGTCAAAATTGTCTATAAAAAATACTTTGATCTTCATTTTCGTCTCCAAAAATAAAATTAATCAAATTTGTTTCCTGTCATTAATTGCGTCGTTTTGGAGACTAAACGGCGATTCAACGGTAGGAGAGCACTGTATCAAAACTGCGTCGTTTTGATTGTGTGCCACGATCGCAGTTAACAATAAAGAGATGACGGAAGAACAAACGTGACTAAGTTGGGTATCTTTGGAAGACAAATTCAATTAATTTTATTTTTTGGAACGAAAATAGAGATTAAGATATCTTTCAACAACAATTTTGGCTATTAAATTTATTATAAATATATGTAATAATATATTTATTTATATATAAATATATCATAATTTATTTG
>NC_029789.2:2891202-2908477 GCF_000816755.2 Arachis ipaensis | reverse complement strand
ATAAATAAAATGTATTTTGACTTGCACATATGCCAAAAATAATAATAAAACTGATGCATATTAAAATCACCCATTAAGAACTATTTAGTAAAATATATACAAAATTTAAGTTTTTATATCATTGTTAACTAATAAATTTAAAAACTTTCATTGAAGATATTCCATGTAAATCAAATATAAAAATCTATAACACCATAAAAAGAATATATTCAATAAATGCCATTAAATTTGTATTAATAGTGGGTTTGACTCTTTTGTAGAGCTCAGCCTCTTCCATTTACTCTCTCTCTCTCTTTTCAATCCCAATTTATATTGACCTAATTTTTGCGGACGCATGCGGCTTCTTTCAACTGCGGAACCATTCAATTCTCATCATTTTTGCGTGCAATGATCCCAGTTGTATAAATATTTTTCATCTTCATCTATAGACTTCGATTTCTTCTGCAAATCTGATTTTTTTTATTTTGCTTTTGTTTATAAATCAAAGAGATGCAAAATATTTAATTTAGCCGCTTTGATTGTGTTTATTATCATTTTTGTATCAAATAAAATTAGATTTTTGTTTGGTGGGGTAAAGGAGAATAGATCTGAGATCTTGCACGCAAAAATGATGTCAATTAATGGGTTTTAATTTTTGCCAACGCATGCAGTTTCTTCCAATCGCAGAACTCATTTAATTCTCATCATTTTTGCATGCAATGATCCCAATTCCAAAGACATTCACCGTCTTCTCCTTGTTCATCTATGGATTTCGATTTCTTTTGCAAATCTGCATTTTTTATTTTATTTTCGTTTATAAATCAAATGAGATGTACAACTTCTAGCCGCTTTGTGTTTATTGTCATTTTTGTTTCGAATAAAATTAAATTTTTGGTTGTTGGGGACGGAGGAGAATGGATCTGAGATCTTGCACGCAAAAATGATGTCAATTAGTGGGTTCATGGATCAGAGGCTAAGCCAGAATCCTACTAGTTAGCTTACAAGGCTTTGTGTTTATTGTCATTTTTGTTTCGAATAAAATTAAATTTTTCGTTGGTGGAGATGGAGGAGAATAGATCTGAGATCTTGCACGCAAAAATGATGTCAATTAATGGGTTTATGGATCAGAGGCTAAGCCAGAAACCTACTAATTAACTTATAAGGTAGGTTTTTTTTTTTTTTTTTTCTTCAATATATATATATTTGTAGTGAAGCTCTGGTTTCAGTTAAATCAAACTTCTGCGATTTTGCTGATATGATTATGATGAAATGTCATGTTAGTTAGTGTTAAATTGGATGGAAATTAAAGATGGTTTGCGTCTTCCATTATTCGATCTCTCAAGTGATGGTATTTTTTTATGGAATATCATGAAGTTGTCACTGGTCCATTGCATAAATTTAGTTCTTTTTCATACATTGCTAGGCGTTGGAATTAAGTTTTGCAATAACTTAATTAGAATGAGTAAATTTTTGGAGTAATAATGAACTAATGAAGTAAATGAACCATAGCAGAAATGGTAATTAGTTAGAATATTTAAGAATTATATTTGTTTTGTTGTTTTGATTGATATGAGTTGAGAGAAATTGTTCTTATAGAGTGATGGTTGAGAGAAGTGTGTTTAATTTGTATCTCTGCATATTGTGACAGAGGTAGGGAAAAAAACGTGTGTTTGGGTTACAAAGAGGGATATAGATTTCGTATCCCAGATCTAAACTTTTTAATAAACTTTTGTTTTTGAGCATGTTCTTATTTTCACAATATTCCTATTTCTCTTCGAGTAACTTTATCATCAACTATTCCACTCATTCTCCTGCACTACATGGTAAATAATTTTAATAATTTTATCCCACGGGTTAGATTACTTCGATTTGAAAAAGCTAATCCAAAGAATTTCACTTTCATCCAAATGCGGCGAGATATGTAAAACCATTGTGAGAATAGTAATAAAATTTTAGTTCACAATAATTTTGATGACAATGTCAAAGGAATTATTGTGTAGTTAGTGTTTAGTATTTTAGTGTATATGATAAGGTAGGTGAAAATAGAAAACTAATAAAAAATGTATGTCATGTATGATTTGTTATTGTTTTTATTTTTGTTACTTGTACTGAAACTCCCTTTATTGGATCGAAATTGCTGTAACAACTATCAAAAAATAAGAGAAGGTAAAGACTCACATGTATGCAGTTGTCTGGGAAGTTAATAATTAAAAGTAGTTAGATAATAATTTAGTTTAACATGTTAAATTATTTAATAATTTTTAACTAATAACTTCACATGAATTTCATTATAAAAAAAATTGTCACCAAATTTTATATTCAGACAAACTTAAACTAAATTGATTTTCTCTCTCCATATCTATTGTCTTACAACAAGTACAAAAGAACTAAATACACTTTATTTTATTTTATTGCCCTTACACTATACACGTCCACACACACTTTATTATGGATTCCTATAGTAATGTTAGAATTTTTTTATCTTAACTTTTTCTTGGTTGATAATGATAAATTACCTTTGATTTCTTTGAAAATAAAAAGAAAGAGAAGAATCGCTAATGAAACCTAGCACAAATTTTTAGTTGTTTAAGTGTCAAATTTTGAGTTAAACCTCAAGATGGTATCTGAGATTTGGCGTTCTGCACTAAAATTGTCCCTGAGATTTCAATTACACCAATTATGTCCCTGAGATTAAAAAAAATGCACCATATTAGTCTCTGACCTTTTTTCCATTAACGATGTGATGACATGGCATGATGACGTGGACTATAAGTGACACGTGTTACTTCATGATTTGACCACGTGTAATGGTATGATGATGTGGTGACCAGTGACACATGGCATACTGACGTGGATGGTTGTGCCACGTGTCATAATGTTATTTGGCCACGTGTCTGATTGTGTCACATGTCGCAACAGTATTCGTCCACGTGTCACCTCACCAAATTAGTCCCTCACTTTATATTAAGTGACTCATTTTAGTCCCTAAAATTGAATGTCGTACACCAAACTAGTCCCTTCACCAGTTTTTTCTCTTTTTTTTTTTTTCTTCTCATTTTTGTTCTAGTTGATTTAAAATTCTTCTATATATGTGAGGAAAAAATTATTTGGCATATATATAGCATTTATTTTCGTGGATCCCTGGCCAACTTTTCTAGGCAAACCATGGATTCGATCTCCTCAAAAAGAAAAAGAAACTTGTATACATCCCAATAACTTTTATAATGTTCTTGTTTTTTGGTATTTTGATGAGGTGATGTAATATAATTAATTTCGCAGCATAGTCATTATTATTTTTATTTTTCGATCATCAATGTTTCCTCGTACGTCTTCTTCCCATTGAAGAAGTGTGTATATAACTATATATACTTCCTTCTATGAAATATTAAGGGACCAATGTTTTAAGTAAAAAATAATAATAATTAAAAGGTGAAAATTCAAGTGAAGTTGATATCTGAGAGCTGTTAGATGAAAATTTAGTCAAATCAATCAAATCATCTAACGGCTCTCAGGTATCAACTTCATGTGAAATCGACTGCAACTGAATTTCCACCTAATTAAAATTGTAATTAGTGTTGATTCAAATACAGTAAATACAAAAGAAAAATGTTAAATTTTTAAGATTTAATTATTATATTAGTTCTTATAGTTTTATTAAATTTATAATTAGGTTTTTTTAGTGTAAAAAATATTATAATTAACTGAATTTTTTTTGCAAATTGAAAGTATTCATAATTAAAAATCTAATTAGATATTTGACCACATGTATTTTGAAAAAAATATTCTGAAAATTTTAATGTTTTTTACATGAAAAGGACTTAATTATAAAATTAAAAAAATATAAGAACCAATTATTAAAAAAAATATAGAAATCTAATTAAAAATTTAATAAAACTATAGGACCAAATATAGTAGCTAAAATCTCGATTTAACTCTTAAAATCTTTCGATATTATGATTTTAAATGAGTCTATCAATTTTACCAAATTTGTACTAAGTCTGACGATTTTACGATTTAAATCTTGTTAAGATTTTACGTTATACGTTCTTAATTTACTTTTTCGATTTCACGTAAAATCTCGATTTTCTCTACCTTAGAACCAATAGAATAATTAAACCACTTTTTAATATGTGTTTATATATTGATGACAATAAACACAGTCAAACACTCATACATATCAACAACAATAAACAATAACAAAATTTTGTCTTACTAGATGGGATTTGTTACATGAATCAAACAACATCATTAAATTCTATTATGTATCATGTCTATAAAAAAACCATTTATATACATAATACATATCAATGTATCATAAGGATATATCATTAAACTCTAAGGATATATCATTAAACTCTGTATATATTGCATTTAATTCTAATCCACATAAGATTTTTCAAACAAAAAAATAGGTTTAAATTTGTTCAAAAAGGAAAAAAAAGATATATCATTGTTTTGAACTATTTCTCTAAGATTAATGTTGAAAATCGAGTCTAAGAAAATCTAAAATGTCAAAAATCCGATTTGATAATTGTGAATGGTCTCAAATTCTAAAGAAAAAAACTAAAATATTACATTTTGAAAATATGAAAGAGAGAATAATAATTTTTTATGAGTCAGCATAATATTTAATAAATCAAACTCAATTTTATGAGTTTAATAGCTAAAACTAATTAGTTACACTGTAATAACCATCATTAATCTTTTAAAGAAAAGGTTATAAACTTGATTAGATATCTAAAACTCTAAAAGAATTAAAAAAAAAAAAAAGAATAGCAATTCTTTATATATATCTTAAAATTATCTAAATCAAAAATATAACTCATGACCTTATTGTCACATAATAAAACGTGTTCATAATATTGTGATAACCCCATGACATGTATTATTCATGTCATAGAGGTTACATGCTACAAGTCTATTTCGATTGAATAAATAATTTTGTTATTCTAAAAATTTGAGGATATTTTTATCATATCAAATAGAAAAGTTTTACATTCAAATTATTTATCTAACAAAATCCAACCCAATTGTTATATTATGTTTTCGATCACGCGCTTCTTTTTTTTCGTACTTCTTCTTCTTCTCGTATATCGCTGTTACTACTGCCTCTTCTTATTCTCCTCCTTTTTTTTCTCATATTTCTTTTTCGTTATTGTCGTCGTCGTCACTACTACCTCCTTTTTGTAAATCATGTTGCTTGTATGCGAAGTTTGTATTCGTAGGTTTTGATGAATGACAAACCAACAAACGACATGAAAGACAAACCAACAAACAACTTGAATGAACAAGCATGTTGAAAAATTACTTTTCTTCTTCCTCCTTCCTTTCTCATTTGAATTTATTCTCCTCCTTCTTTTCATTCCTCCTCCATCATCATCATCATCATCATCATCGCTATCGTCGTTATTGTCGTTTTCTTTTCCTTTTTCATTCTCTTTCAAATTTCTGTATGTAAGACTTCAATTCATTAAGTGTGCATTCAGGTCTAATTGAAAAGTAATGCTCTTAAAAGAAGTAAGAGCAACAAAAAAAATATTAAAAAAAAATACAACATTAAAAAGAAATTTCTGTATTTTTGTAATAATATTTTGGTGTCAAAATTAGAAAATTTTGATGTTTTTTTTGTTTTTGGCAAAAATTTAATCCAATAAATATGAACCTACATTCATGCAACTAAATAAGATTCGAATATAGTACAAACATATTCATTCAAGTAATTTTAGTGTTGTCTTATGATATTTTAATATGCAATTTATTTTTTTATATTTATTTAATTAAATAAGATTATAATATGTGTTCATTGGAGTTTACACGTTCTCATTAATAAAATTGATTTTTGTTTGTTTGAATCAATTTGGTTGAACTTAGTTACCAACAAAATTTGAATGTGCAATATGGACTCCATATCAAAATAGAAATATGCTCATTTGGGCTCGGAAGGCCTAGAGTGAGTGAGGAACCAATATACCATTTTTTTTGTTTTGTGGCTGATAATGAACAAAATTGGTATTACACAGAAAAAAAAAAAGAACAAAATTGGTAATATTGTAAAAAGATTATGTTAGTTTGAGGCTTTGAGCCAACTAACACGATCCACCAGAAATAAATCAACTCAAAACAGTGCAGCAACACCCTAGGTCCCTAACCCTAATCCCAATTAGAAAAAGACAAAACAAAACACTCCACTCAAAAAAAATATTTTCATATAATATTTCCATTAAGATTAATAGAAATTAGAAACAAGAAAAGGACTAGAACAAAAGGCATTTGGCTTTGGGCCACTTTTCATTGTTACCGATACCTAGAAAAAAGAAAAAAAAAAAACCCTTTTCTTTTCGTGTGAAAATAATATAACAAAAAGATTCTTTAAATAATTAATATAAGTTAAAAATGATTTTTGTTTTGGTAAAGAGTGTAAAATAATTTTACAATGGAGGAAACAGAAACTATTCTTTTTTCTCAAAGGTAGTAGATTTTATTTCAGTGAAAATAAAATAGATGCTGACATGGGTGGAAAGAGGAAACAAAAACTATTTTGCTAACAATTATTATTAGACACTCATAAAGACGTATTTTTTTACTTTTAACATTTTAACTAATTTTTTTTTATCACTCATCAGCAAATTTTGTTGAATTCTAGTCCTCTCACATTTATAACAAGTGCACATAAAAAACCATACACATATATAAATACATATTATAAATATATGTAATAGTTTTTATATGTTAAATAATAAATTTGAAAACTTTGTTGAATATATTCTATGTAAATCAAATAAAAAAAATCTAAGATACCATACAAAAAAAATACATTCAATAAATGCCATTAAGTTTGTCTTAATAGTGGGTTTGACTCTTTTGTAGAGCTCAGCCTCTTCCATTTACTCTCTCTCTCTCTCTTTTCAATTTATATTGACCTAATTTTCGCAGACGCATGCGGCTTCTTTCAATCACCAAACCATTCAATTCTCATCATTTTTGCGTGCAATGATCCCAGTTCCATAGATATTTTCCATTTTCATCCATGGACTTCGATTTCTTCTGCAAAATATTTAATTTAGCCACTTTGATGATATCTATTGTCATTTTTGTTTCAAATAAAATTAGATTTTTGTTTGGTGGGATAGAGGAGAATAGATCTGAGATCTTGCACGCAAAAATGATGTCAATTAATGGATTTTAATTTTTGCAAACGCATGCAGTTTCTTCCAGTCGCATAACCCATTCAATTCTCATCATTTTTGCATGCAATGATCTCAATTCCAAAGACATCTACCGTCTTCTCCTTGTTTCATCTATGGACTTCGATTTCTTTTGCAGATCTACATTTTTTATTTTATTTTCGTTTATAAATCAAATGAGATGTAAAACTTTCAATCTAGCCGCTTTGTGTTTATTGTCATTTTTGTTTCGAATAAAATTAAATTTTTGGTTGGTGGGGATGGAGGAGAATGGATCTGAGATCTTGCACGCAAAAATGATGTCAATTAATGGGTTTATGGATCAGAGGCTAAGCCAGAAACCTACTAATTAGCTTATAAGGTAGGTTTTTTTTTTTTTTTTTCTTCAATATATATATATTTGTAGTGAAGCTCTGGTTTCAGTCAAATCAAACTTATGCGATTTTGCTGACATGATTACGATGAAATGTCATGTTAGTTAGTGTTAAATTGGATGGAAATTAAAGATGGTTTGCGTCTTTCATTATTGGATCTTTCAAGTGATGATAAAAAATTGAGTACTTTTTCAGACATAAATTTAGTACTTTTTTTCAGACATTGCTTTGGTTGAAGTAGGTGCTGGAATTAAGTTTTGCAATAATTTAATTAGAATGAGAAAATTTTTATAGTAATAATGAACTAATGAAGTAAATGAACCCTAGCAGAAATGGGAATTAGTTAGAATATTTAAGAATTATATTTGTTTTGTTGTTTTGATTGATATGAGTTGAGAGAAGTTGTTCTTATAGAGTGATGGTTGAGAAAAGTGTGTTCAATTTGTATCTCACCATATTGTGACAGAAACAGGGAAAAAAAAACTTGTGTTTGGGTTACAGAGAGGGATATAGATTCTGTATCCTAGATTTAAACTTTTTAATGAATTTTTGTTTTTGAGTATGTTCTTATTTTCATAATATTCCTATTTCTCCTCGAGGAACTTTATCATCAACTATTCCACTCATTCTCCTGCACTACATGGTAAATAATTTTAATAATTTTATCCAACAGATTAGACTACTTCAATTTGAAAAAGCTAATCCAAAGAATTTCACTTTCATCCAAATGTGGAGAGAGATGTAAAACGATTGTGAGAATAGTAATAAAATTCTAATTCACAATAATTTTGATGACAATACCAAAAGAATTATTATGTAGTTAGTGCTTAGTGTTTTAGTGTACATGATAGGGTAGGTAAAAATAAAAAATTAATGAGAAATGTATGTCATGTATGTTTTGTTGTTGTTTTTATTTTTGTTACTTGTACTGGAACTCTCTTTATTGGGTCAAACTTGCTTTAACAACTATCAAAAATAAGAGAAAGTAAAGACTCACATGTATGCATATGTGGTGAAGTTAATAATTAAAAGTGGTTAAATAATAATAATTTAGTTTAATATGTTAAATTATTTAATAATTTTCAACTAATAACTTCGCATAAGTTCTATCATAACAAAAATTGTCACCAAATTTTATATTCAGACAAACTTAAACCAAATTGATTTTTTCTCTCCATATTTATTGTCTTACAACAGGTACAAAAAAACTAAATACACTTTTTGTTTTCTTTTTTTTAACTTTTTTGCCCTTACACTATACACATTCACAAACACTTTATTATGGATTCCTATAGTAATGTTTTAATTTTTTTTATCTTAACTTTTTCTTTGTTGATAATGATAAATTACCTTTGATTTCTTTAAAAATAAAAAAAGAAAAAGAAAAATAGCCACGAAGAAGAAAAGAGTATCAATATTTATACATATAATGAAACTTAGCACAATTTTTTAGTTGTTTAAATGTCAAATTTTGGATTTTTAGGAAGATCATTAAATCTATACCTTTGTACATCTATATATATTTTTTGAATAAATGATCAATTTTTACTATGAAAAATTCAAATATTAACAAAAGTGATCATAAAAATAAGTTTTGTTCAACAAAAATGATCAATTATTAAATTTTTATTTATAATTTTATAAATACTCTTCTTTCTCTCTTTCTTTCTCATTTTTCTTCTATAACCACTACTACAAAATTTACTGTCCCACCGAATCTGCTCCTCTACTCTCACTTCTCCCATATAGCTACCGAATAATCCTTGCCTGTTTTCTCCCATGAAACGTTCAGAATCTTCTCATGATCCTACGAGTTAAGTCTCAAAGTAGTCTTTAAAGTTATACTCGAGTCTCAAAGTAATCCCTAAAGTTAATAATTACCTAAATTTATCATCAAAGTTGCACTCTAGGACTTATAGTAGTCCCTGAGACATTTTCCGTTCATCAAAACGTCGAAACGACGTCATTTTGGAAAAGAAAAAAAAAAAAGGAAAGAAGAAGCGTTGAAAAAAGTCCCCTCCAATTCCCAACCCGTTCCCTTTCCCTTTCCCATTCCCAACCCGTCCCCTTTCCCTCCCCCAACCCGTCCCATTTCCCTTCTGCTTTCCCAACCTGACGTCCTTTTCATTCCCCTTCCTCTTCTGCTTCCCCAATCCGAGTTCATTCTCCTTTCCCTTCTTCTTTCCAACCTGACGCCCTCCCCCTCCCCAACCATACTCTCACACTCACAAGAGCTCTCGTCAACTCTCGCTGTCGTCGTCTCTCGTCGGCCTCTGTTTCAGTGTCGCGCCGCTCATCCCCCATCCCAGCTTAGTCTCCCACACTCAAACACACAGTACAGAGGCAGAGGCACAAAGCCTCAACCTTCTCTGTCATCGTTGCGCCGCTCGCCAGCCTCCATCTCCGCTCTATCTCCCTCTGCTTCCCTCTTCTTTGTTCTGGCACGGTTTTCTCTCTTAGCCATGATGATTTTTTTTTTTAATTTTTTTAGTCATTCAATCATTGTTCTCTAATGTTCTAGGTGATCGTTGCTGCTGATCCTATTTCAATATAACAACAATGGTTAATTTTAGTTATTTTATAGTCTGTAATTATTACTATTTTTTTATTATTGCTATTTTTTGTGCTTGTTGCTGTTTAGGTTGATTGATGCTTGTTATTTAAGTTGATTGATCTGTTATGATTAATGCGGTTTTTTTTTGTGATATTTTATGGTGTTGGTTTTTATTTTTGTGATCTATTGAAGAAGAAGAAGAGAGTTGAAGAAGAAGAAGAACAGAGTTAAAGAAGGGGATTTTTTTAAATATAAAACGACGACGTTTTTCTACGCTTCTTTTTTTTCTTTATTTTTCCTTCAAAACGACGTCGTTTCAAGGTTCCGATGAACAGAAAATATCTCAGGGGCCACTATGAGTCCCGAAGTACAATTTTGAGGATAAATTTAGATAATTATTAACTTTATGAATTACTTTGAGGCTCGAATGCAACTTCAGGAGCTACTTTGAGACTTAATTCTGATCCCACTAAAAACCGCCACTCTTTGCCGGAAAAGGATCCTCTCCAGTTTTTTTTAACAATTGATAGAATACAGTGTGATCTATCACCTTTGATTCTATGAGTGGGACCAGAAATAAATAAGAGAGAGAGAGAGAGAGAGAGAGCAATGAATGGTTAAATTGAACACTGGATATCATCAAGTTTTTTTCTCACTGGAGAGGATCCACTCCCCTCTTTGCCTCCGTCTTCTCAGCTGCCCTAAAAGCAGCAGCCTCCAGCGCCCCTTTCTTCGCAAGCATAGCCCTAATCATCGCAATCTTTTTCTTGAGCTGCCTCGCAATCCTCTCCTCCTCTTCCCTCACCTTCGTGGCAGAATCAGGAGCAACGGCATCGCGTTTCCTCTGCTTGAGATCGGAAACCATCTTGCGGCGCTTACTGTTGCGCTGCTCCTAGCGGGATTGCTGGTCGCGCAAGAACTCAGCATGAACTCAGTGTGATCCGCCACAATTCACTGAGCCTGCTTCTCAACATAGTACAAGTCAACACCAGTAATGTCCACTAAGTCAATCACCGAAACCCGTCCTAATTTTCTAACCTCATAAACCATCTCGTTCCGAATAACATGTAGCGATCGAAATTAAGAAGGAGGAGAAAGGAAGAGAAAAGAAGAAGATATTTACGAAATTATGAAAAGATTAATAATTAGCTATTTTTGTCGAACAAAATTTATTTTGTATGGTATACCTTTAGTTTTCAATTTTTTATGGTCAATTTTGTCAGCATCCAAATTTTTTATAGTCATAAATAGTTATTTACTCTTTTTTTTTTCACATTCTTTCTATTTATTGGACTAGACATTATACTTGGCTAAACTTAAGCAAAATCGTGCCTAACCATATTAGATCATTTTCACATCTCTTCACCTCTCTTTTTTCTAAATGTAGTGACTCATCATATAAAATCATTCTGTTAGGATCGAAATCTGTTATGAAATTTACAAATTTGTTAGAATTATAGCTTTGAATTCTATTAAACAATGGTCAATTTAGCAGTTTGACGTCAATAATGCATTCTTTTGTGGCAATTTATCGAAGTGATATATATGGAGCTGCTACCGAGCCTCTCTTCCAATCTTCCAAATCAATGTTGTCATCTCCACAAATATTTGTATGGATTGCGCCAATCTAATCAAATATGATATGAAAAACTCTCCAATCTTTTTCTTTCTCGTGGGTATCAACAAACTGTTTTCGATTATAGTCTATTCATTAAGATTATGGGAGAAGTGTGAATCTTGTTAATATATGTTGATGATACTGTGGTTATTGAAAATTTCATTTCTGAGATTACAGCCATTAAGCGGACCTTAGGATCTCATTCTAGTAAAGAGATAGCGCTTTCACATCATTAAATATTACTGAGACCTTTTGACTAATTCTGGTCTTTTGGGAGCTAAGTCCATTAGTGTTCCAATAAATAGTACAATTAAACTTTTTCAAGATGACATTCCTCTTCTTCTAGATCGGTTTATTTGACCACTGCTCGTCCAGATATTACTTATGCAAGTCAGCAGTTTAGTCAATTTTTAGCTCCATTGACTCAAGCTCATTATAAAGCAATTGTATGTGTTCTTTGATATCTATCTTAAGACTAATCTTGGCAGGGTTGTTCGTTCCTTGGAGTTCTAATATCCAAATTTGTGGGTTTAGCAATTCAAGTTGGGTGAATTTTCCAAATACATGTTGGTCTTTAATTGACTATTGTTTCTTTTTGGGAGATTCCTTAGTATCATGAAAGACTGAGATAATAAAGCTTTTTTCCGTTCTTTCTTCCAGTCAATTTGCAAACATCGTCACCAAGCCTCTTTCTACTCAACTTTTTCATATCAATTTATCCAAATTAAAATTTTTTGACATATACTATCTTCCAATTTGCGGGAGTATATTGGATTAGTCACCATCATTAGCCCAATTCAAGCAAAATTTGGCCTAACCAAAGTAAATTATCTTCACATCTCTTCTGCCTCTCTTCCTTCTAAAAATAGTGACTCATCGAAAAAGTTGCAACTTGAGACTGCAAGGTAGCAACTGGACTTGCAAGTTGAACTGTTGAAAAGCAAGTCATGTGTTTGTGAAAGTAATTTAGTTAGTTACTAAAATCAGTTGTTATTATGATAATTTAGTGGCCGGTGTATTTGTCTATACATTTGGTTCTTTAACTCTTTGTCACTTTATGTTTTTTTTTTTCTCAATATTTGACACTTTTGGAACCGGTAACAGTATAGTGCTAGTAATCTTATTTTACTTATTTATATTCATATCCTGATGCTAGCAAATTATTCATATTCATATCCTGATACTAGCAAATGTAACCAGTGTTAGCGTATTGGTCTATGAAGCACGGACATTTTGCTGAATTGTTGTGTCCGTGTGTCGGACACTGACACTACACTCGTCTGACACGCGTGTCTGCTGTGTCCAATCGTGTTTTATTAAAAAATAAAAAATTTTTCTCTGGACACACTTGGACACACCTAAATACCATCACGTATTAGCGTGTCCAATCTTATTCTTAACATATATTTTTGAAATAAATTTATATATAGTATATATTATTATTTATTAAAATAAAAAAATATTTTAAATACTTGATATATTTAAAATAAGACATTAAAAATTATTAAAAAATTAATTTATATTTTAATATCAATAAAATATTAAAATGTCATTACGATTTATCTTAAAAAATACTTTATATTTTATATGTATGCGTGTCCCCGTGTCTTATAAAATTTTAAAATGTGCGCATTAGCGTGTTCCATATCGTGTTGTGTCGTGTCTGTGTCCGTATTCGTGTCCGTGCATCATAGGTATTGGTATTCAGATATCAAAATTAAAATAAAATAGCCAAACGTAATAATATTTATTAGAAAGTAACATTTTTTAATGTACTTTTTAGTTTTTTTTATATAACTACATACATACCATTATATATATATTATCTATGGCATTATATGTTAATATAGAATAATATTTATAATTACCTGGCGTGTTATATTATTATTTCAATGCACGGGAGATGGGGAGAACACAATAAAAACTGAAGCTTTGCGTTTATAAAAAAAATTATGAATAATGATAAATCTTAAATTTCTTTAGTTATATTAGTATGTCATTATTACAATTATGATAATTATCTTTTGAATTGTTAAACGTTAATTTTTTAATTTTTTTTTTTGAACAAAGAAAAGCTCAACACACAAAAGTGGAGCACCAAAATAGGTCATGACACAAAGAAAAAGAAAAACAGGACATACTAATGCGATTAATTCATTGTCATTTCCGGCATTGCCATCAACAACCACATGGATCGGCACCAGACCACTCTTTGAAGCTCAACACTGACCTCCTTTTGATGTCCTCAATGCTACATTCTTCATTCTTAAATATTCTTGCATTTCGTTCCATCCAGATGTTCCAAATTACTGCACAAAAACCAACCAACCGCTTATTCTGCTCAACTTTTCTGATAGGTTCTCCTATCCAACTCTCGAACAGTTCCTTGATCGTCCCCATAACAACCCACACTCTATCAAAGTAAGTCAACCAAGCACACCACACTTGCCAAGTAAACTCACAGCAAAGGTCTGATAGCACACGAGGTCCACCTCTCAAGCGAGTATCCGGAAGCACTTCAATCCAATCCACACTAACCAGGACCCTGTCAATGCGACTACACTGTCGGCCCTTGAACCATGTGTATTTACGATCATTAAGAGGGAGGTCTAACAGCTGCATATCCTGTACCCAAAACTTAAATTCTTCCGCAGATCCCGGTAATCTACTTGCTCCCTTTCTTTCCTCCACTTGCATTATTTCATTGAAGTCCCCCATGAAGCAAAAAGGCACCTGACACAATCCCACAATATAACTCAACTCCTCCCACATCACCAACTTTTTGCTCTCTCATGTGCTCCGTACACCAAACAGAATGCACATCTAAGATTATTATTAGTCACCATCCCCTCTACACACAGCCAACGTTCCCCTTTATAGCAGTTATTCATTTTAAACAACATATCATCCCATATAAGCAATAAACCTCCAGAAACACCTACAGGTTCCACATATTCCCAACCCATCATGTCATTTTTCCAAATGCGTATGACATCAAATTTAGTCAAAACTTCACGCTTAGTTTCAATCAACCCTAACATGTTTAATCTACAACTCTTTTTCAAATCTTTAATCATTCTCAGCTTTCCATCATCTCCTAACCCCCTAATATTCCAGCAACTATAAATCATTTAAAAATATTTTTACACACCTTTTTGCAGTTCTTAGGTCTGCTTCTTCTTGCTTTCTCTTTCTGTTTCGCCAGTCTCCTCCTGTTTGCAATTTCTTCATTCTGAGCTTGAAGTATTGCCATAATATCCTCATCTTCATCATGTAATACTGCACCTGATTCCACTGCTAATTCCCAAGTTTTCTTATTTTCCTTCAACTGTTCCTCCCGCTTCAGTTCTTCATCAGACATTACGTTCTGGTACCCTGAGGTAGAGTCGTGTTCCCCGTCTTCATTGTCTCCCTCTTCACCATGCGCACACTGTTTCGTGCAAACGGTCACTGTCTCTGGGATAATCTCATCTTCTTCGCCTCTTGCCTCTACTGGACCAGAAGTCCTTTTATTGCTCTGATTAGCCTGCTCATTGGTTCCACCATGTCCTTCTTCTTCATTGTGCGTCTCTACTTCACAGCTTGCCGCCACTGTAATTTGAACAGCTCCATTTTTTTTGTCCCCAACCCTGTCGCAGATCCCGCTCCCAGGCGCTGTTCGTGTACCATCCCTCTTCGGCTGCGCAAGTGGTATATCGCTTGGCCCCGACACCATCTGCCCCGCGTCCCCTCTCCTTGGGTCAACGTTATTTTGGTGCGGCACGTTACCTGGCTCTTCTCGTACGGGTCTCGCCGGTGGCTGCTCATGTTCTATCGGCGCGCAGGAGCTACTTCTTGAAGAGAACCTATCGGCGCTTCTTTCTTCATCTGCTTGTTCCACTTCAACCCACATTGCTTTTTCCCGACCCGCTCCAGCTTGAGCCCACCGTTCAAGGCTCATTCCTTCATCTAAAGAATTATGTTGGACATAATCATTTGTGAGCCCACAACCATTAAGGCCCACATTACCCATGTCACCCATCATGCTTTTATTTTCACACTCCTTATTACTACCGTGGCCCACTAAAATTCTTCTTCCAGCCTTTATTACACCCACATTTATCCTTCCTTTTGAAATAAAATTTCCTTGTGCTACGGTTCTGTCCGAGTCCCCGTCCATTAAAAAATTAGAATTCCCATAATCTTTGCCTCTTTCAAAATCCATTAATGCATTTAAATTAGGTAACCTTTTTTCCTTGATTGGTAGTAAATGTGCCTGATTCCAGTCATTCAAAAATAAATCATGAATTGCTGTTCTATCCTTATCTTCTCCGTGATTCCTCGCCCCTCCTTCTACCAATTCAGCCGCCGGATCAAACATCGGTGTCAGCGTCTTTATTCCTTTGCCACTTACATCATAGTTGGTCTTCATCGTTTGCATATTTTTACCTACCATCATGCTCTCTGCTCCACATTTTTCACGTCCCACCTCCTTCACAAAAACATCGAATCCACTAGTACCGACCGTTATGTGAATCCAATCACTAATAACATCAAATATACAAGTATCGATTTGGACTCTACCGGAACTGAATGATAATTCTGATTCCGTCACCTCATCATATCGTACCACTTCCCCCCATTGCCCACCTATCCTTTTGAACGTTTCTGCGGACCACACATGCAGTGGCACTCCAAAACATTCTAACCATACTCTTCTAGTCTCACTTCGTTCCGATTCTTTCCATCTCCAAACACTATGAAAAAATTGCAGAAGACTATTCATTTTGAATGTATAATACTCCTCCGCATGCTCCACAGTGTCAAAAGTTAATAGTGCCTTATACGCTCCTAATTCCCGGACTTGAACAACCTGAGGCACATTCTTGCTAACTGCCTTTTTCAGTGCATTGAGATCTATGGCCATGGTCGTCCCCCCGACTAAACTTCTTGCTAGCCAACCCATATTCTCTTCTGCAATTGTTACTTCAACCTTCTTCGTCCAGCCATTACCGTTTGGGTGCCTATTCGACGTATTCTTCATCGTCACTCCTTCACCTGTATCCATATGCAAATTGTCCCCACGTTGAGTCCGCCTATTCTCAACCGCAGTCTTCGCCACTTCCGGCCTGAATTCTTCTTACCTTCTCCTTTACGGGCCTTCTATACTTCGCTTCTTGAACTGAGATTATCTTCCCACGTAATCGCATGCGATCCATTTCCGTTATCGCCTTCAGTGCCCCTCCTTTGGTCGTGTATAGTATAAATGCAAAAAGATATATCATACCTTTTTTCTCTTTACGAGAAAGATAAATGTCATTGATTCTTCCTGTCCAGGTGAAAAGGTGGAATAATTCCTTCTTTGAGATATCTCCCGATAAATTGTCAACAAAAATGGAGAAAAACTCATTTTTCAGTCGATAGTATTTTTTTCTGTTCCAAACCCTAGGATCTTTCGAATGTTGATGTCGTTCCCATACTCTACCCCGCTCTGTGTTTTCCCCCTCACTCTCTCTCATACTCTCAAACTACAATTTAACAATCTTTTTTTTAATTATATTACTATTATTCAATTAATTAATTAATC
>NC_029789.2:2882925-2891077 GCF_000816755.2 Arachis ipaensis | reverse complement strand
CTTGGACTTTTCTAATATTTAAATAAAAAAAATATATTCTTAATTTAAGTGATGGTAGAAGCAATTATGTCTATGTTCATTATATAATAATTTCGTAGGCAGCATGAGCAGGCTGTCTCCGTTAGGAGCTTTGCTAGTTTGCTAAGGGGGGAGAGTGGAGGAGTATGCTCATATTCCCCCCAATACATATATAATATAAACAAGTAAGGTTTAATTAGTCTCTATAGTTTCGTAAAATTTTCAATTAGATCTCTATATATATATATATTTTTTAATTGGGTCTCTGTATCAATTTTTTTTTCAATTAAATCCTTCTTAGTAGTAATTGGCTTAATTTTATAGGGACCCAACTAAAAAAAAATTGGTACAGAGATCTAAATAAAAAGAAAAAAAGTGTAGGAACCCAATTAAAAAAAATTTGGTGCAAAAACTCAATTAAAAGAAAAAAAAAAGTATAAGGACCTAATTGAAAATTTTGCGAATTGTAAACTAAATTTTATTAATTTCAACGAAAATAATTACCAAAATGATGAATACTCATGCAGTTTGTCTTTATATAAAATTGATAATCGAGAGCCATTAGATAATAATTTAGTCAAACATAATAAATTATCTAACAATTTTTAATTAACAACTTCACATGAAAATGAAAATAAACTGCATGTATCAAAATACATTTGAAACAAACGGATAAAAAACGGAACAGATACCTAACAAGCAATGTTACAGCACATATTTTCAATAAGATAAAGGAGGGTAAAACATGCCAAATAATGATACAAAAACATGTTCGTTGTGGTCCTTCCATGTTTTTCTTATTATGCTGTTAGTCAATCTCACACTATTTTTGCATTTTCTTAGTTGAAATGAAATCAACATGAATTGAATCGGAGTCAACATGAATATAGCGTAATACGACTAGTGATTAGTTGCATGCATGTATTATGCACTAGAGGGGAAACAAAATATAATGTCAAAGTTTTCTAACTACCCAGATAGATAATAAATATGTATATACTAAAGAAAATAACTGCAAACAAAGATATTGCTAATAACTTATCTTTGAAATGATTTAATTTGTTCTTAACAAATCAGAACATATTTTGGAAATATTCCATATTTTATGACATTTTAAAACGCTCCGGATGATTAATATTTGATGTATGTTTACAACATCGACAGTAATAATAAAAAAAATAGTGGTCAATAACTATATTTAAGCCAATGGTGGTGGCACCTAAATCTAAACATACACACCAAAGACCACATGGGCAATTGAACATTACTATATAGAAGAGATTGTTTATTTAATACAACCTATAAACTTTGGTAAATCACTCATTTAAAATGAAACATAATAATATTACGCTTTTGTTTTGAATTGATTTTGGTTATCAACATCTTTTATACAAATCGATCTAAATTAAAATAATTTAATATAGAACATAATATATAAATCATTTTAACCAAAATCAAGTTACCTTAGCACTATAGAACTATATAAATCTCCCGGCCCTCTTCTTGGACGATTTAGCAAGAAAAAATGGTTGACATAAATTGGTCAACATTATCTCGATTCAGCGTGAGAGACATTCTTTTAGTTAAATCAATTTAACTTAAAATGATTTAGGAGAAACTTCTCGTCACACTACATTTTAATTGTATGTTTTTTAACAGAGAAGGCAGAAAGTCCAATAAAAAAAATTAGTGTGATGGAAAGCGGAAAAATGATGTGATTGGGAGCTCTTAATTATTTTGGGTTAAATTGATCTATTCAAGGAGTGGCCACTGGCATTAAATCAATATGATGTAGGTTGGTTTATGTTATCTTCTCCCCTTGCTAAATGTCTTGATTTATATTTTTGTATTGCTAGGTAAATCAGTTTCCATTAAAACAATTTATTATCTTTTATATTAAACTATTCTAACTCAAATCGATTTGTATCAGATATATTGGTAACTAAAGTCAATTAAAAATAACAATTATGTTATACATTTAAGTTTTTTTTGCAATAAAGTCTAATTAAATTGGTCTAAATCTGACAAAAATAAATCTCATTAGTGAAGTGTAAATACAAATTCGGTTCCTCTCTTTCTCCTTTTTTTATTTTTTTTTCTTTGTGTTTCTCTTTCTTTTTCTTCTCCTTTTTTCCTCATGTTCTTTCTTTTGTTGTGTTTCTTTTTCTTTTTTCGCGTGTTTCTTTCTCATTACCGTTCTTTTACTGTTGTTGTTCCATTTTTTTCTTTTCCTCCTCCTCTTTTTTTTTTTATTTTCTTTGTTTGATTTTTTCTTGTTAAGATAGTAAATAAAAAAGTAAAAAAAAAAAAAAAGAATGAACAAGAAAATAAGAAAAAGAAGAATTTTGAATTATCATTAAATAATTTTGGTGCATTCTAGATTTAAATAAAGTAAACTTTCGGTTTGTACTTATTTTAAATTGAGTTTGTTTGTACGTCATTAAGTAATTTCAGTGCATTCTGTTTTGGAATAAATAATATGACCACAATCCAATCAATCATGTATCAAATAATTTGTTATTGTTATTATATTAACATGTTAATATAATAAGGTCTTTGACTAAATTCATAGATTTATTATTGTGACAGTGATTATAATATTGAGAGATAAATCTTTTATAATTTAATCTAAATTATTCTTGGTCATATGATTATTAAAAGGGACATTAATAATTCGGAAAGATTTTTACCAAAGATAGGAGACTCGAACCCGCAACCTCTTAATTGAGTATGGGGAGACTATGTCATTTGAGCTATTACTCATTGGCATATAATGGTCTTCTTGGATGAAGATTAATAGATTTCATTTATTAAATTATATATATAGATGGTGCATATAGAGATATGGTTATTGAACTGACTCACTTTGAGAATTCCTAATGGTTATAATTACCGTATATTTGTCAATAGGATATTCTTAAGATGAACATAGTAATAGAGTTTCCTTTGACCTGCGACTATCACAGTAATTAACAATGTATTTATTATACTTTGATTTCGGACAACTAATACCCTAGGATGCTAGTTGAATGATATTGGGTATGATTTAAATAATTGTATAATTAATAATTAATTAATAAGAAATCGGTCAACTCTCGGTAAAGAATTTGAGCCTCTATGATTAGAATGACTGAGATGAATAAAACCTTGGCTAAAGAGATTGAATGAATGAAGAAATAAGTTTTTTAGGTCATTTACAGTCCATTATAATAATGGTAACAAGTTAGAATTTAACAATTAAACCATACTCTAAGGGTTAACAAAGAGTTGGAAAGATGGAAGGAATTATACTTTGTTCTTCTCAAGTTTTTAGTAAAAATATATTACTTTATACTATCGGGTCGTTGAAGAGTGTTGCTAGACGCCAACGTAAATTTAGTATGACTAATTTACTACCCGCTTAGTATTGAACCTATGGGGTTACACACTAACGAGTATTTTAATCTTTGCTGTAGAATTATTTAATTATTATTTTGATTTCATCAAATAAATAATTATATTAATTCAAATAGAATATTATTGTATTATTTACTAGCACCAAGAATATAATAATAGTATAATAATTGAGAATAATATTTGAAAATAATTAGTTATTCTATTTCTAAATTTAGCTGAGATCTTAACTGATTATGTTTCAAATTGAGTTATGATATAATTCATAAATTTGAAAGATTCAAATTTAAAATAACAAGATATGAAAATTTGAATTGAGTTTCAAATTTAAAATCAGTAATAAATCTCATACTATATATATGTATGCCAAGAGTAGAGGAAAAACATGAGTTTTATTCCTTTACCTCTACACACATAAACGTATGTGAGTTTAATTCTTGGAGCAAAATTTTATGGCGTGCAAAGAGTTGCAAGAGGTTTCTCAATTTAGATCAGATGTCCATTAGTTAAGGAGTTGACAGCAAAATTGGTTTTGGTGTCGATACGCATATATAGAGTCTTCGTACAATTGAAGAATAAAGTTTTTACTGGAACGTTCAAAGGTATTTAATTTAGATATGATCTATATATATTATTCGAAAAAAGTTTAAGCATAAAATAGATATTTAGAATTACTTTCTTTTCTTCCACTGCCTGTTGTGAACCCATGGTAATCCTTCACATTCTGAATTTGAATATCGGTATATTATGGATTTAAATAAGGTGCACTTTTAGTCTAAACCGAGTTTATTTGTGTGTCGTTATCATTAAAAAATTGTAGTGCATTCTGGATTTAAATAAGATGTATTTGTAGTCTGAACTTGTTTTAAACTAAGTTTGCTTATGTGTCGTCATGATTATAAAATTTCGGTATATTCTGGATTTGAATTGTTACTTATACATATAAAAATGAGACAACGATGATAATAATAACGATAATGAAAAAAAAAAAGAAAAAAAAAGGAAAAGGTGAAGAAAAAGCAACAGCAGCTTATTCTTTAAATGTGTTAAAAGTCATCCAAATTTTTGGAACAAACGGGCATAAAAGACACCGAAGATTTATAAGTACGATACCGAAAAAATCTATATTACACCAAATTGTGTTTCAAAATGCACCGAAACTGCTATTAAACGTAACATAAATAGACTTATGGAAAAAACAATTCAAACAAATTTGATCCAAAATCTTCAAATCAGATCAAAGAGCATTGATCGTGAACGAAGAGAATGAAGAAAACGCAGAGAAGGAAGAGAACGCAGAGAAGAAAGAGAATACAGAGAACATAGAAAATGCTGAAAAATTTGGAAAAAAAAAAAAAAATTGTTAGAGATAGTGGCGCATAAAGCTGAATTAGGTTATAGGAACTTAGTTAGACTTAGTTGGTTAAATGACTTGGACGTAGAGTTTTATTGTAAAAATAAATGGGTAATATTAGCTATGTTTCATTTTAAATGAAGTGATGTGCCCATGAATTTTTTACGAGGAAAAAAAATCCTAAATGACCACTGACAATTATCTCGAAAGACAATAAGGTCATCAACAAAATAAATATATTTTTCAGTCCCTAATTTTTATTTTTATGAGATTAATTAGTCCATTTGTCAATATTTTCTATTAGTATTAACGAAATAATCTTACATGGCATGTTAAAATGTTGATTTATCCATTAAGAACTAACTATGATTAACAAAATGTTTTTGTTGGGAGTCTCATTATTTTTTTAGGATAATTATCAAGGCCGTTTAGTTTTTATTTTTAATTTTTTATTACTTTTTTTTAAATATATTAGTTAAATTTACTGTATAAAATTAAAAAATATTAGTAATTTTTAAATTATTTTTACTTATAAAAATTAAATTGAGAATATATTAGTAATTAACGTCTCACAAAATTAAATATTAAAAAACAAAAAAGTATTTTTTAAAAAAAAAAACTTTGTAATCCTTCAAAAAAAATTAACAGGAATCTGATTAAGTATTCACTCATTTTTTACAATGGTATTGCATGCAACAACTGCCTAAAAGGTCATAACTAGACATTACCTATTAAGTTAGATATTAAAAAATAGAATTATTATGTATTTATGTTATAAATTTGAATCACAAAGCAATTAGCTATTTGAATTTATTCACTCAGGAGTAATATCGCCGGATTCGCCGCCAATTAATGCATTTTAATTTTCGTGTAAACATTTTCTTTGAACGAGAGAAATTTAAATAGCTGTTTGTTATTCCCGACTAAGTAATGATCAACATCATCAAGATTGGTTTAATAGTGGGATCCTTGAATGATATGTAAATTTTAGGAAAATTTAGGACACATTTAGTTTATCTTTATTTTTAGTATTTTTTATTTTTAAAATTTTATGAAAAAAATACAAAAAATAAAAATAAAAAAATATATTTTTGTATGAAATTTAAAAATAAAAAATAAAAATACAAACTAAATGTACTTTTATTTTGTTTCTAGATAATATACACATATTTAAATAATAAAATAAATCGAGATTACTTATCCATTTAAAGTTAATATAAATATATAAAAACAAATATGATTATTAGAAATATTAGACGGTCAAGTATTTTTTAAATTAAGTTTAACCAAGTTAAGCTTATTATGCACGCACATCCTGCTTTTTCTTTTTTAATATCGTTATTGTCTTCTTTTTCTTTTGCTCTGGTTTGATTTTTTTTTTTGTCATCCTCCTTTGTTACTATCGTGGTCATCATAATCATCAATTCATTATCTTCATTATCATCCTTCTATATATATTAAGCAAAGTTACTAAGCACATAAATTTTCGAAGAACCACGTCTCTTGACTCACAAATGCATAACAGAGAAATTTTAGAAGTATCACATATCTAAAACATTAACTCAATACACGCAATATTAAAATTTTGGTGCACAACAATTTTTTTTTTAAAAAATTACATGTTAAAATATTAATTCATATACACATAATACATAAATTTTGATGTACAACACAAAAATTTTAAAAGACTACATATTTAAAAAAGATTATGTGCTATATCAATAAATTTGTGTTATAGACAAAAAAATCATACTATATTAATAATTTTATATACTATGTGCAAGAATTTATGGAATATGTGCAATATTTAATGAAACTAATAACTATATATATGTAAACTTTTATTCTTAATATTTTATGTTTTAAGATTTTGTGAATTAAAAAAAATAAGAAATAAAAGTAAAAAAGAAAGACATTTTTTGTGAGGTGGAAACTCAAAAGTAGTCGACTTCACGTGAAGTTGATAACTGAGAACCGTTAGATGATTTGACTGATTTGATTAAATTTTCATTTAACGGCTCTCAACTATCAATTTCACGTGAAGTCGACTCCACTTGAATTTTCATTTTTTTTTTCAAACCATACAAATTCTAATTATTTATCTTTTAGAACGTAAATTTCCTTATATAAAATTAGCAACACAATTTATTAGAGAAATAAGTGCTCCATTTTAGGACTAAGAAATTTGAGTTTGTGATCTATTGAGTATTGACCATTAAAAAATAGATCAATTATTTTTTTTTCCCAAAATAAGTATGTCAACAATGCTGGACTAGACACCCAAAAAATTAAGAGATAAAAAAGGAAAATAAAATTTTATCATTTTAAATATTTTTTAAAAATTAAAAAAAAAATACTAAAAATAAAAATATAAATAAAACTAATTGTAAATTTTTTGGTCTGTTGTAGTGTTGTTTGAGTATATATCAAAAAAATTATAAAAAAAGTTGGATAAACTATAAATGTTGTACCGTAAAAATTTATATCATTGATAAAAATAATTTCAAAAGATACAAACGATAAATAAGTATAAAATATTTTAAAATCGTGACAAAAATAATTTGATATTAGATAAATATTTTTTCAAAATAAATTTAGATATCAAATTTTATTTACTTTTCAATTGTTATTGAAAATATATTTACAAAAATTTAGATCAAATACACCAATTATTTTCTAAATATAAAAATGGTTCGTCCCTTATAAAAATAATGTTTTTGGTTATTTTGTTGTATTTTTATTAATTTGTTAGCAATTATTTATTGTTTGTAAGTTTTAAAAATTATAGTGCATTTGAGTTGAGTAGTTTAGGCAAGAAAGTAGGGGTGTTATCGGTTCGATTTGGTTCGGTTTTTGATAAAAAACCAACCGAATTAATATGTTCGGTTCCTACAGACACACAATCGTTCGGTTGGCTGTTTTTGCAACAATTGAACCGAACCAAACCGAACCAACAGTAGTTTGGTTCGGTCGGTTTTTTGGTTTTTAATTCCTAATGAGAAGAATATGAATCACAATAATTAGAGGTTCAAAATAGTCAATAAACTGAAATAATAAAAATAAAACATTGAAATGGTTAGGGATTGAAAATCTTTGTTGTTAGGTTAAAGGTTAAAATGGTTAAAACATTGAGATGTATGTATATCTTCGGTTCGGTTTGGTTCGGTTCGATTTCTATCGAGTCAACTGAAAATCGAACCGAACCGATCGGTTTTGTCAGAAAAAAAACAAAAAAAAAAAACCATTTTTTCGATTTTTAATCGGTTGTTGTAATTTTTGGTTCGATTTTGCGGTAATTTTTAGTCCGATTCGATAACTTACACCCCTACAAAAAAGTATAGAATGAAGTGGAGGGGCAGATCGGTAATTAAGGCCTTAGGAGTGGCT
>NC_029789.2:2873256-2882874 GCF_000816755.2 Arachis ipaensis | reverse complement strand
AAACAATTTTCGTAAAAAAAAATAATTTGAGAGAATCCATTTTCATTTTCAGTCAGTGTGTCTAACGTCTTAATAGAATATATCGGCTCTGAGCGGGTAAACGTCTTTTCATTTCTCTTCCCCGTTCTTCTTCCCTCAGTCCTCCTCACTCTTTCTCCCTTCTGTCGCAAACGACGCCGTTTTACTTCCTCTCTTCCCTCTCCATTCTCCATTGCTACCTAGGGTTTTCCTTCCCTTTCATCACCTTTATCATAATAATAGTAAGTCACATTCTTCCTTCTCTCTTTCTTTAATTGCACTTTTGACTTTTGCTGTTTTCCTAACCTGCATTGCAATTGCTGCATGCTGCTGTTATCTTCTTGAAACTGCAAGTTTTAAAGCTTTCGAGCTTCGTTCTGTTTATGAGCCATTTTCTCTTTCAAATGAGATTTTTTTTTAATTTTTAATTTTTTTTTTGTAACAAGAGTAAAGCATTCACAAGTTAGCTTTCTGAACTTTCATCGCTCTTTGGTTTTTGATATAATAGCACGTAATGCGCTGTTAATGTTTCTCTTTTCTTGACTCCTCTTTATGCAGATGAGTTTTGTCCTTAAAAAGGATCGGAAAACTATATGCAGTGTCAAGTCCACAAACCCGCCTACTGAACTGTATGAATTATTCTTCTTACTGAAGCATACTTTAGTTTTCTATATTCTTTAGCATTTATTGTGTGTGATTCATTTGCTGACGTGAAAAAAGTTTTTGCAGGTCCAATGAGTTGAACATACATACAATGAGACATATGAAAGTATCAGGAATTTCCATGTTGCCCCAGTTTTCATTGTACCCTGCCCCAGAAAATTCGCATGAAAAGCACGAGTGGAGAAGGTTCTTGGATTTCCTGCACAAGTATGACATGGTGTGCTACTTCTATTAATTATTATTTCAGCTCTGGCATGCACATGTTTGTGATTATGATGAAATCCTTTATTTATAATGGTTGCTATAATTTTTAGCACGGTTTAACGCCAATTAGGCCTCGTTTGATATAACTGTCTCAAGAAAAAAATATAAACACTGGGAGGCATAAATCTATTTGAGGAAGGTCTAGGCATAAAATACAAAATGTCTCTGTTCTAGGGCAAAGTTTGCCTAATTTTGTATCCACTAGAGCGGGAGCAGAAGGGGACCAAGGAAGAGATGCAACTCTTATGCCTTATCTCTGACACCTGTCTCTGTATCTTTTGTTCTCAACTTCAGTAATATGCATGTTTGGCTACATGATTCTATGTGTCTATTAAAAACTAAAAGATTATGTATCAAAACAAGAAAAAGAACTGAAATATTCATATGATGACAATAAAACAACACATAATGGGATTTTGTGATTAATGAGTGTGATTTAGCCTATCTGTTAATTACTTTTCACTGTCTCTGCAATGTCTAAGACTCATTTTTGGCAGATTGCTATTGCAGACTTTGAGCCATACAAGTTCTACATTCTGCCCCCTGCTAAAGCCTCGACATCTACCCCAGTTACTGTTGCCTATCAGATAGGCAAGACATGCGTTGTGGATAGTAGACCACGGGATTGCGAATCAGGTATGCATTCTATGGTACATCGAATTTTATTTTTCTCTTAATATAATGTAATCAGTTAATACCTCAGTTAAAATTATCTCATGCACAGTGACACATTTATTATTTCAATCTATTTGTGATCTAATTAATTGATGGCTTGACATGCATTTATTCTTTTTGTGCATTGTGTTGTATTTTATTGTTTGTTTTTGAGGTGTAGCTGTAGCATGTTGTTTGTAGCTCTGGTTTATCTATAATTTGGGAGTTTGCTTTTCCTTTCCAAATGGTGAAGATGACTATGGAGTCCTATATTTGAATCTTAGTTTCTCCTGGTCATTTAAATTGGTGAAGTAATTTGGACTAGATAATTCTTTAGCAGGTTCGCACTTGGCTGAGGAGCATCGCCGACCTAATACTTTGATGATGAGAGGCCCAGCAAATGGTGCAGAAGTTTGTTCCTCTGATCCTAACTTCCCTCAAACTGATGATTGTGCCAACCATTCTATGAGTGAAACTTGTGATGAATTGAAAAGTAAAACTCATATGAATCAGGATAGACTCTTCGAGAAAAATTACATACGAGCAGACCCAAGTTACCTAAAAACTCTTGGTCAAGCTCATTCTGGATGGATTTTTGGTGGGATAGCTGAGCTTGTTGATAATTCAAGGGATGCCAAAGCCTCCAAGTAGGTTTTTTGTTTCTTGTTGTTGGCTATTTGCTTGTTTCTCTTTGCTAGTTAACTTGCTATCTACTAGTACTTTATTTTACTCTAACTTTTCTTTCTTGGATCTACTTTCATGAAACATGAGTTTGCATTGGAAATGCTATTTTTAAAATAATTTCTTTACTTCCAAAATGGAGCTACACAAAGAGACATGTCTTGAAGGCAATTTTTAAGCCAATTTTTGTACCTCCGGGAGATGCATCTCTACCATTCCACTATGTTCTTTTTCTTCCTATTTCAAGACAGGAACCGAGTGTTTCCTTAGGATCTACAAGCATTTTTTCCCTTTCTCAAGGCAATACCTAGTCCTCTCTTTTGTAATATTCTCTGTCATCAATTGATTTCTTTTCTTTTAATTTTCCTATAAAAAAATAGTAATAAATGGTTATATCAAATCTTCAACATTAGAGGTAAAGGATCCAAGGTATTCTCTTAAAATTGCACCTATTATTGCTTGGATGTCACAGGTTGGATATTTTTGTAGAGATGATCAAGTTGAAGAAATCTGGGAAGAATGTTCCTATGTTGTCAATTATTGATAATGGTCAAGGGATGAACCATGATGAGATTGTGAAAATGGTATCGTTTGGGCATAAACAGCCTGATAAAGATGTCAAGGATCACATTGGCAGATTTGGCATCGGATTCAAGGTTGTTCTATTTCTTTTCCTCTTTTTTGGGTTTTCCACTGCTCACCTTAGTTTTGCTCCCTTTGGGTTGATTTGTCTAATTGTCTTTGAATCTAAGGTAACTCTGTCCTTTGCCTTTGTCTTTGATGCATATTTGAACTTCAAAGTGTTTGTGGGTGTTACATGCTGAAAAGCTTTTGTTTTCTTGGGTCTCCAACAACCAGTATCTTCCTAACAAAGTGACAAAGTCTAGTTGTTTTGTATCACTATCTTTTGGTTTTTTGGTGGCTGGTTTAAGAGAATGCTTTATCTCCATTTTACACAATTATTCTCTAATGTGAATAAAATAATAACAAAGCCTTATCCTACTAGGTGGAGTTGACTACATGAATAAACAACGCCGTTGAGTCCTATCATGTATCATGTCTACAATGAGACCCTTTACACGTAGATCTCTTTTGACCACCTCATGTGTGATTTCTTTTGCCTTTCCTCTACCATTCGCTAACGTCTATCTTCCATCTGATCTACCCTCCTAACTGGATGCTTTGCCAATTTTCTTCCCACATGTCCAAACCACTAAGTGCTATTCCAACTTTCTCTCTTATATCTTCGTTCTTTATTTTGTGAATACGTGTGTGATCGTTCATCCATCTCAGCAATCTAATCTCCGGCGTTCAATGCAGGGTGAAGCATATGGTTGCCTGGTTAGTTAAATGCTATAAATGAGAGTAGTAATTCTCTATTTTTAACAATAGGACCCAGAGAATTCGTAGTTCATCATGCTATTGCTCTAGGTTTACATACAACTACATTGATCTTAGTAAAAGGTGCTTTGGATGCACGTGGTTCTAGTTAATGCTAGATAAAAAAGATCTTGGTTATAGTTTTCCTGCGATGGTCCGGGACGAGGTGATACTTGAGATATTTCGGCTTGGATGCATTTTATTTGCCGCCCAACACTCTATGTTTAATAAAACATAGCCGGCCTAATGGCGATAAAATTTCCCATTAAGTTTCAAGTGTATTTTTTTTGTCACATATAAAACCAGACGCACTTTGCCACTTTGACAATCTCGTTTGCGTCCTATGTTTTACATCCTGCTCAATTTCTCCATTATGCTGTATGATACACCCAAGATACTTAAAATACTTTACTTGCGATAGGATGCTTTTTCTATTTTTCACTTTTGTATTATTATTTTTCTCTCACCTACGGAACTTTCATTCCATATATTCCGTCTTATTGCGGCTTATGTGCAAACCATACTCCTCTAAGGCTCTTCTCAACAACTCTCACTTTTGAATTAAAGCTTTCCTTATTTCTCTCATAGGACAATGTCATCGGCAAAAACATGCTTAGGGTGCTGGTTCCTGGATATGTTCAGTATCTTCTAAACCAATGTAAAGAGATATGGACTTAGAGATGGTCCTTAGTGCAATCCTACACCAATAGGAAATTTCTGTGTCACATTTATACTCTTCTTTTCCGAGACCTTCCATAGGACCTCTCTTGATACTCTATCATATGCTTCTTTTTTTCCAAAGCAATAAACACCATGTGTAGATCTTTTTGTTATTCTAGAGTCTCCATCATTCTCCTTAACAAGTATATAGCTTAACCTTAGGTGGTAGATCTATTTGGCATAAAGCCAAACTAGTTCTTCGAGACCTATGTCTCCTATCTCAACCTATGTTCTATGACCCTCTCCCATAACTTCATGGTATGACCTATGTGCTTGATCCTTCTGTTGTTGTTACAATTTTTTATACCTTTTTTCTTGTAAATAGGGACTAAGGTGTTTTTCCTCCACTCATTTGACATCCTCTTAGACGCTAGGATCTCATTAAAAAGTTTGGTTAACCAACCTACACTCTTCCCTCCGAAGCCTCTACTATGAATAAATATCTTTTATAAAATATAAGAAGAATTGAAACTAGTTAAGGCTTGTTTTGCTTGCTTGACTTTTGTGTGCTGATACCTTGGCATCATTGTGGATATTGACAGAAGCATAAATTGATCTTATACAACCCTTTGTTCTCTCACAAAACCCCATTCCAGGTTAAAAGGATGCCATATAAGATAGATTTTAATTCACAGCCTTGTTTTGTTTTGTGTCAAATTATAAGATAAATAAGATCTCTTCAGTTTACACTTTGTCTTTTTGCTTGACTTTGACTGAATTCATAATTGTTTTTCCTTCATGGTTTTCTTACTTAGACAGGAGCAATGAGGCTTGGGAGGGATGTTCTTGTTCTAACCCAGACTGCTAACTCCAGATCTTTAGCGTTTCTTTCACAATCTTTGAATGAAGGCAAAGATGTATGGAGAGTTCTATGAAATTTTGTTTTGTTGTATTTCATACATCATTAATTGTTGTTGTGGGTTTAAAAATAAATTGTCTTACTTCCAGATGGTAGATGTCATTAAACAACCCAATGCTGATTGACACGTATTTATTATTCTAAATAATGATGGAATTTCTGTTAGTTCTTACTGCTATCCTTTTAAATGATTTTACTGCAGAATATTGAGATTCCAATAGTTAGTTACTGTCGGCAAGGACAACAGGTGGAAATTGACACAGCTGTTCAGTCTGAAGCTTTGGCAAAAAACAATTTGAAAGCTATTAAGGACTTTTCACCATTTGACAAGTATCTAATTGGGGAGAAGGCAGCCTTGTTTTGTGGTGCTACAGGAACACAGATCTACATATGGAACCTAGATGAATGGGGGTCAGGTTATTGTCTAGAATGGCATGATGGACTGTATGGTGGGAGTTCTTTCCACCAAGGCGACATTTTTGTCCGCTCTAGAAGGATTCGTTCTCGTCAAGGCCAAGTTAGTGTGAAGGTTTGGCACTACTTTTGCTTTTTCAAGTTTGTCAATTGAAACTATGTATCCTGTTTTATGTTCTGTTGCATTCAGGTTCCACTAGATTTTTCGCTACGAGCTTATTTAGAAGTCATATTCTTAGTTCCACGAATGAAGATGTTTGTTCAAGGAACACTGGTAATCCATTCTTGCACAGCTTGCTTATAATATTATGCTTTTTGGAGAATGCTTCAGTGCACTTCAAATTTCCAGGTGTGTGTTGCACCATACAATCTAATGTAAAGATTGTGGGGGCAAACATCAATTGCTTATATTGCACTATATTAATTTCTAGTCTTAGTCAGATTCAAATTGTGATTTGTTACATTTAAAAGTGACAAAAAAAAGTGTATTTAAAGTGATCACAAAATTATACACTTTCTTTTTTCTCTTTTCTCTTTAAGAAATCTAAAATTTCAATATTTCATAAAGTACTTTTATTTTTATCAATATGATCTTGAAATTAGATAGACTTATTCTGAAGTTTAAGAGAACTTTTTTGAGGTACTCCGCAATGTTTTAGATCATGCAAAGAAAATAGGTAATTTTCAAATGCATCTAAACATCTTTGAAGTCTGGCTAGAGATATAAAATTAATGCAGCGCACTATAAGTGATCCGTGCACCAGTGCACCTCAATCTTCCTCATTATTTCAAGGTTCTCCACACACCTTGATGATGACAACCCTTTGTTTATACATTATAACTAGCCAGCGGGCCATGGAAGTTGATTTATGATCTTTAAGCCTTGTTAGCTTCATTCTAATTGTTCCTCTTATCTTTGCTCAGGTTAAAAGTCGACCACTAGCAAAATTTCTAACAAAAACTGTTGTGGAATCTGGTGACATCTTGGGAAATCCTGTTGAATTAACTCTGGGATATAGTGAATTAGAATGGGAGCAGGGAAACTGTGGAATATTTTTGTACTGGCATGGTCGTTTAATTGAGGTGAGTTAGTCCACATTGTTGGGGTAACCATTATGGGGAACTTGGCATGCTATAATTTATAAACTACCATTGGAAGATACATGAACCTGATGATCTTGGATTTCATGGGTATTAATTATTCCTATGATTCAAGGATTCCATATGTGCCTGTTAGAATATAAAACAACTGATGTGCTTTTACCTGACAATTTAAGCATTATAGAATTGTTTCAAAATGATAAAGCCACTAAAAGCTAGATTTTATCTTATTTTTGTGCAATAGATGCTACTTTAACTTTCTCTTTATTTCAAAATTTCTGTTGCTCTTTTGTTTGGCTACTCTTCCAACACATTTTCATGTTTGACTGTGCATGCTTAGCTTCACTCTATATAATACTGGAGTTTATATTTGTCTGTTTTCCTTTGTAGGCTTACAAGAGAGTTGGTGGTATGATCCATAGTGCAGATGTAGGGCGGGGTATAATTGGTGTCATAGATGTGACCAATATAATGGTATGGTCTTTTTGGATTACATTTCCTTGAAAGCATTATGTTGCTTTGGTATCTTTTTTTTTTCCTAGACTCCAACCATTTTTCAAACATACGAGGGAATAATGTTTACATGCTTAGATAGTTTTACTTAATTTGGTTGCGTGTTGCAAGTGGAATTATGTACTTTGTTAAGCTGTCTAAATGATAAGTCTTCTTTCTCTCTTTTTTTAATATTTTTATTTTTTTAATAAAAATGATTTGTCTTATGTTCCTAGATTATATTTTAGTTTGCTTGCATTGTTACGATGAGTTAATGCAATTCACATATATAAACTTTTATTTTAAAAGATAGTTTAACTATTTAATATAATTAAATATATTTAATGACATGAAAATCTAAAAATTAAAAGTACATATATGAGGAAATACATGTTCTTGATTTAATTAGTTTCCGTCTTTTGATCCTTGTATTTTGCAATGCTATTTTATGTTCTTTGCATTCTGCCAAGGATTTTCTATTCTCAAGAGCCTCAGTATACTTATGTTCCCCTACTTTTCATGGAACTTACTTTGAATAAATTTCTCCAATTGAACTTCTAAAGAAGTTTCTAATACCTGTATCTTATGGGAATCAATGTTGTTTTCAGAGTCTTTACTTGAATGCTGTCAACAATTATTTGCTCATTTTATCTAAAAACACACTTTACATCTTAACTCCTGTACTTGTTTTGTGCTTACTGGCATAGGATGATAAGGATGGCCGTGTTTGGGTGCATAACAACAAGCAGGGATTTCAAGACTCTGAGTCATATGCGCTACTTGAGGAGTGGCTTGCGAAAAAAGTAGATGAATACTGGGACAAAAATTTTGATTCACTTAAGTTGGTAAAGCTCTTCTGAAAATTCTATTGTTCTATTTTAATAATAGAGGGGTTGCTTCTCAATTTATCATTGCTATTTCTTGTTTTGAGTAACAGAATTTGCTTGTAATTAGGTAAACATCGTGTTAATAGTTATGTTCATCTTATGAGACATGTTAGAAATTTGAGATTCACTTTGGTTTTCCTCCTACACTAGTATCTCTGGTTGAATGGGAGAATAAACTGATGTTTTAAATGGATAAATAGGGGGTTAGAAGTCATTCATGCTACAAACTCCAATTTTTTACATATATCTCTTTGTTTACTAGGGAAATGTGCTGAACTGTACTTTCGTTTCTTTTTCCAGCATAAAGATAATCGTATCTACAAACCTGATTCCGAATGGGTGCAATGTGACAAGTGCAGAAAGTGGAGAATGTTACCTCATAACTATGACGTCGAAAAATTACCTATGCAATGGTATCCTAAACGATAGACATTACATATTTGCTTGAGTAACTGTGTTTTCATGTCATGAAAATTTGCTCTATATTTCATGATTACTTATGTTGCATTATTAATCCTTTTGCAATTATTGCTATTTTAGGTTCTGCTATATGCAGCCTTTTGGGGGTCAATGTTCAGATGAAGAACAAAAGATGGCACCTGGCACAGTTAATCTTTCCGATAAGCGTTCAGGATATGACTGCAAGCATAAAGATTCTGATAGGATAAAGGTGGAAGGTGTTATGAATGCCTCTGGTAAAGGTTAGACATCTGGTCATTTAGTATTTACAAACCAGTAGATGATATTTGCACGATTGTTTTTAAAAGTCTGCTTAACACCAAATGTTACTTGTTAGATATAATAATTGTTCCTTTTGACTCTTGTTCTAGCAAAAAAAGGGCTAGGTTTGAAGTTAGGACCAACACTGTATTGTTCTTCTTTTAAATGATGTGGAAGTGAACCCTAAAATAAGTTCCACTAGAGCACAAATATTACGTAGTCTTCTAGTCCTTGGTTTTTCAGAAGCCTTTGCTTTGTGTGATGAACATAGCAGATGAGAGAAGGGTGAGCTTCCAGATTGAGGAGACCAAACCTCAGGTGTTAAAGAGGTTGAGAAGAGGACCTCCATCTCCGAATCATGAGAATGCAAAGTCTAGATCACCTTCCTCAACAAAGCTGTATGATGAACATACAGCTGAGAAGAGGGTGAGGTTTGAAATTGAAAAGACCAAACCTTCGGCCTTACAGAGGTTGAGAAGAGGACCTCCTCCATCTCCAAATCATGAGAATTCAAAGTCTAGATCACCTTCCTCAACAAAGCTGTATGATGAACATACAGCTGAGAAGAGGGTGAGGTTTAAAATTGAAAAGACCAAACCTTCGGCCTTCCAGAGGTTGGGAAGAGGACCTTCATCTCCAAATCATGAGAATTCAAAGTCTAGATCACCTTCCTCAACAAAGCCGGGAAAGGTGCACCCACTCAGATAGAATTTTGCAGGCTACAAAAACCACATGAAAAGTTGTTTATATTGTTTTACTTTCTGC
>NC_029789.2:2855985-2872028 GCF_000816755.2 Arachis ipaensis | reverse complement strand
TTGAATTTAGTCTAAAGATAATATAAATAAAGTCTGTATTATATTTCCCAATGCTATGGTTCAACATTGCGGTTACCTGTTTTTACTTATTTACTAACAATTGCACTAGAAGGAAATGATCTTATAGGAAAAGCAAACTTATGTGCATTAAAAACTTCAAGTTTTATTCTCCCTAAATTGTATTGTTAATAAGTGTTCTTGTTACTTGTTAGCAAAATTTTTCTATTTTTGAGTATGCCTTTTTGATTCTCAATAATGTCTTTTTTTTTTGGTCAAGATTCTCAATAATGTCTGAATGATGAAATATCTCTTCACAAATCGAAAATCTCTAATTGGGTTTTAACCATCCAAGTAATTGGTCTAAGTAGTCTAGAAACATTAACAAGTCACCATTTAAAGGGGTAATTTAGACTAATTACTTGGATAATCGAAGACCGATTTGGAATTTTCAAATTGTGGAAGGACGCCTTGTCTTGTGAAAAAAAAAAGGTCCGGATTGAAAATGACATTTAATTTTTATTTTTAAGGTTTTGAGAAAATTTAAGGAACAACCATAAAAGATTTGAAAAAATACCAAATTTAAAATGATAGAATATTAGTGGTGGCAAAATCATAATTTTAACATTATAGCCCAATTTTTTATAATTAATATTTTTTTCTTCAAAATCTACAATGTTTTTAGTTTAAGCTTCGCACCAAGTCTCCTGGGAATAAAACAGGAGGTCGTAGAGTCCTTACGGGCCTATATGGAAAGGTTCAACAAAGCATGTTTGGAGATTCAAGACCTGCCCACCGAAGCAGTCATCATGGGGCTAGTCAATGGTCTCAGAGAAGGTCCCTTCTCACAGTCCATATCAAAAAGACACCCCGCCTCTTTAAATGATGTACAGGAAAGAGCCGAAAAATACATCAATATGGAAGAAAACGCTAGGCTAAGAGACCCAAGTTCGCGACTCGGGCACCCTCCCTCAACGAAAGAGAGGGAGAGGGAAGCGAAGAAGAAGGAAGAGCCCGGCCTTGATAGGCCAAGAAAATATCACTCTTATACTCCATTGAAAGTCCCTGTAGTGGATGTATACAGAGAAATTTGTAATACCGAAAGGCTGCCTCCTCCCAGGCCCATTAAAAATAAAAGAGGAGGGAGCCGCGGTGATTACTGTGAGTACAATAAAATATATGGGCACTCCACAAACGACTGTTACGACCTTAAAAATGTGATAGAAAAGCTAGCCAGAGAAGGTCGGCTTGACAGATATCTCATAGAAAGGTCGGACAGTCATGGAAAAAGAAAGCGAGATGATATGGACAAAAGAGACCCACCACCGCAAACTCCGGAAAGACATATCCATATGATCTCAGGAGGGTTCCGGACCTCTCACAAGTCTTCGACACCATAAGGTTGCACGGGATGAGACTAAATCCTGCAAAGTGCGCCTTCGCAGTGGAGGCAGGAAAATTTCTAGGATTCATGCTAACACAAAGAGGGATTGAAGCCAATCCCGACAAATGTAGAGCTATCCTAGAGATGAAAAGTCCGACTTGTTTGAGAGAGGTCCAACAGCTGAATGGCCGACTAGCAGCTCTCTCCAGATTTTTGGCAGGATCAGCACTAAGATCCCTTCCGCTGTTCTCCCTACTGAGAAAGGGGCATCAGTTTGAGTGGACTCCCGAATGCGAGGAGGCGTTCCAGGAGTTCAAAAAGTTTTTGAGCCACCCTCCTATCTTGACCCGACCTATAGCCGGAAAAGACCTCATCCTATACCTCTCCGTGGCAGACAGGGCTGTCTCAGCAGCCTTGATAAGAGAAGAGGAGGTCAGGCAACACCCAATCTACTTCATCAGTAAAGTTCTACAGGGCCCTGAGCTAAGGTACCACAAATTAGAAAAGTTCGCCTACTCCTTAGTAATAGCCTCTCGAAGGCTACGACCTTACTTTCAGGCTCACACAATAAGAGTCCGCACGAATCAACCCATGAAGCAAATCCTCCAAAAAACGGATATTGCAGGAAGAATGGTACAATGGGCAATAGAGCTCTCCGAGTTCGACTTAAAGTATGAAACTCGGACGGCGATTAAAGCCCAGTGCCTCGCCGACTTCGTTGCTGAATATGCAGGGGATCAAGAGGACAAACCGTAATATCTCTTTTAAATTCCCTTTTTATTTTTCCTTCTACGAAACGCGCCGATTTAAGCTCGACAAAACGTGAAAATCCCATGAACCGACCTAGATGGTCGTCAGGATAAAACGACGAGGTACAAGTCGGCGTAAAGAGGCTATAAAAGTCGATCATGATAAACTCGGAAGCAATCCGACTCATAGGTCGGAAAACGAAGCCGAGTAAAGCTAAAATGAATCGCAAAAGTAGCCTAAGTCACGAAAAACTCAATAAAACAAAATTGAGCACTAGGAATAACAAAAAGAGATAAGGAAAAACTACGAAAGAATAGCAAGGCTACCTTAAGGAAATTCAGAAAAGCAGGCAAGCCCCAAAGAAAAGGTTTTTTTTTTCCCTAGAAAAGATCAAGGAGTCAAAAGAACCACGAACAGAAAAAGCATGCGCACATAAGGTAACTCAAAACCCTTATCCAAAAAAGGGTACTTATTTTTTAACTTACAATAACCCTTATAAAAAGGGGAGTCGTGAAAGGACTCGTCAAAAAGGGTAAAAAGCCTCCGACCTTGAATGGCTCGAAAGGACACCCACTGTTGCTTATTATTTAGCCCACTGAAGGGTTTGGTCATATGGAAAAGGTAAAAGAAAATCCTTAGAGAAGTCGGAAACTCTAGAGCCTGGCTGATAAATTGATAAATTTTTAGAAAACCCCAAGAGTTGGGGTGAAGCTGGGTGGGAGCCACTCGGCAATGACGCAATACAGACATTTCAAACTCTGAAAAAGGGAGGAAAACGCCCAAACGAGTGACCATACTCTCATACATAAAAAAGAAATGAGGGGCCGTCTCGTCAGCCCTCCCGAAACAAACCCGGTCTTCTGGACCCGGGACTACCAACTCGTACTTGGGCTCATCTTCTTCAGAAGTACAAATTCTATAGTGAGTACGAAGGTGGGTGATAAATTCAGTGTTAACGGAGGGCTCCTCCCCTAGAACCGTAACGTCTACCCACTGGGAGAGAGCATCTACGGAAGCCATTTTCTTTTCTTAAAAAAGGGGGTGACAAGAAACCTACAAAAGAAAAGAAAAATCAACACACGGTCTCTAAGGGAAGGGGCACGAAACTAAAGCCTACAAACCAAATCTACCTACAAGATAAAGGCACGCAAATAGAAAACATGTCACAGAAGGGAAAAAACTAACCTTTGAGTCTGAAATCAAGACAGGAGGAAGTAAGAACCTTCGAAACGCAACAATACAGCACGAACAAATGCAAGGGAAATTTGAAAGATTGTAGAAACGAAACAACGAAAGAGAGGGAAAGTATTTATAAAGACGTTAGGGGCATAATGGTAAAATGGGGGCAGTCATTAATGAAGATGCACCGTTACCAAGGCCATTAAATCTCTACACACACCCCTAACGGACACGATGCTTGATTAGACGTAACTGTCAGAACCGAAAGGTCAAGAAAGATCACGTCGGTTCCTAAACCATCACGTCGGTCCTCCTGCAAATCGGCCAAAACCCCGAGTTGAATACTCGAACCCAACTCTTAAAAAGAAATTGGGCTCGAGTAGGGGCACTGTTCATACCCTGGCCCAATAAATAGGGCCCAAGATCTAAGCAAAGAAGCCCAACCCAAAGGGTTGGCCCTCCTCCAGTACCAGCCTTCGTCCCAGAAGTCGGTACTAAACACGACCTGCTCCAAAGAAGTCGGATACGAGGGTTAGCTGGCAGATAACACTCATTCGAATGAGTAACTGCCCCTAGAAACTCTCTAACCACTTCATAGAGCCATATCTTAACCTCCCTAAGATATGGGAACGGTTATCCGCCTAAAAAGGTGGCACTACTTCAGCGGTGGTTATTGGTTCACCACTATAAATACCCTGACTTCCCTCAGGTATCACTAAGTCCAATACATTCTAAACTTGCTTATACCCTTGCTAACTTAGGCATCGGAGTGTCTTTGCAGGTACCACCCCCCATTCTTTCACACGTGCAAGTCGGACGGAGGAACACCGAGTTTCGGGCAAACGCGATAGTCTCCTCCCTCACACGTTTGGGCCTACCAACGTCATCCGGCCCCCCAATCTCTGGTTACCCACCGTAACAATAGTATTATTTGAAAAAGTAAAAATGGATAAATTTATACTAAAAGTATATTCAAAATCAAGAAACGAAAATCTAAAAATAAATAACAATTATACATCAAATATTTAAAATAAATGGTTTCACGATAACTTTTATTCCTTTATTTGTTTTACGTGTGTTTTTTGATAGCAGAGTTCAAACCATATTTTCTCAATGTTCACTCCCAATAATTTTGCTGTTCTTAGTATTCTGAACAAATCATCTTTTGTTACAGAAAAAAAAAGAATATATTTGGTTCTTTTGATCAAAAACTGAAAATTCCTACTATGATTATGCATGGATGTTAAATTAATTTGCTTGTATTTTGCCCAACACCCACTCGTGTGCATGATGAGAAATCAATATATCATGATTTAGGTTTTAAATATATATCTGAAAAAAATAAAAGAAAACTCATTCACTAACACGACACACAATAATAAAATAGCTTCATCTATATGATAAATTCATCAATAAAAAAAAATGGTTAAACCTCATACTCAAAATTACATTCCATGCATTGTCACAAGTTTTTTTTTTAATTTATCTATGATATTTTTTATTTAACAGGCCAAAAATTAATTCGTCACAAATCTAAATTCTATTCAAAGGGTATGTAATATCACAACTTTAATTCAACTAAAATTTGAGAAATATATACTATCACTGTTTCACAGTTGATTAATCAAATAAAAACTGAACTATACATCTAAATGTTTTGTTTTCTGAGAAGTATATAATTTTACACACACATATATTATATGCATATATACACATTATTGATTCATTTCTCTAAACGAACGGATAAGAATTGAAGGTGTTTTGTGAGGTCAATAGTGTATTGGATCCCGCATCTCAATAATTTTTCATATGTATTGAGTGAAATTGGAAAATGTATTGTATTATACATACCCATATATATAGTAGACAATTTCGTAATTGAAATATGTTGAGTTATATGCATGATGATATGATTGCATGAATAATGAATGATAAGGGGGGCAAGGCCTAACAAGATAACATAAGGGTGAAAGGTGTACCCGACTTTCTCTCACATTGCCTTATATACATTAAATTTAACATCATTCATGCTATTATATTATTCCTTCAATGAAGAACTAATAAATTTTCATTCCCATAAATGAGCAATGACATTTATGGCACCACTCATATATGGCAGCAGGGTTGTTATAAATACAAATACAAACTTTCAAATTGTAATAACAATATAATTAAACAATTAATTAATTTAAATTAGTTGATTAATCGGTTCATTCTTTTATTTAAATAAGTGTCGGAATTTAAATTTTATACATTGTATACAATAATTAATTAGACAACGATAAATTTTTAAATAAAATTCAAATTTATAATCGATTAATCTTTGACTTATCGAATAAAAGGATATTTCAAAAATAATAATAATAATAATAATAATAGGGAATATTTAATGTAGGGGCATGTATATATGAACGTGTTGTAGTTTTAGGAGAAATTGATTTCTTTCAAGGTGAAAACTCAAGTATAGTTGACTTCACGTGAAGTTGATAACTGAAAGTTGTTAGATAATTTGACTAATTTAACTAAATTTTCATCTAACAGCTCTTAATTATCAACTTCACGTGAAGTCGACTGCATCTGAATTTCCACATTCTTTTAATTGGTTTCGTAAAATATGATTTTATTACCCTACAGAGCTTAAATGGCTCTAAAAAATGTATGTAAAAGAAAACTTCATATAATATAAATCACATCTTATAAAATCAATTAAGAATATTTTATAATATCTGGAAGCTTCTTTGATCTTGAGCGTAGAGTGTGTATCTGCAAAAAATATTTTAATACTCAAGTTAATAGAGAGATATAATTATATAAATCAGTTAAATAGTGGGAAAGATTTAGAGTTTTTCTACCACTCACTTTGTGATCTTTTGTTCGTTTTATAGAAAGATGATTTTGATGTTATAACAAACATAGCTTATTGAGATATAACTCGACTTAAATTAGAACGAAAATATTTTTGTAAAAGTCGTATTTATTTACCGTATGTTATATTTCGGATACTTATGTAATTATGAAATTTAATTTGGTAAAATTTTTTGAAAAAATATTTATATTCAGTAAACTAAAAAATTTATATACTTATAAATTAAATGAAGTTAATAAGATATAATGGAGAAGCAAGGCATAAGGGGGGCAAGCGAGTAAGATGAAGATGGGCTTCGCCTCTATGTGAGGGGACATCTATTGGCATAGCACGTGACTCTCTACTATTAATCATTCATTTAATTACATCAACAATTTAATTAAAAGCCTGCTGCTTATGTTTTATTTTTATTTCAATTTAGGGCATCAAATTAGGATTTAGATGGTCTAAATTTTGAATTTTAAATTTTATTTTAGAGAATAAAATATAATCTATCATCATTTATTTTGTAGGTAGAATAAAAAAAAATATAAGAGATAAAATATCTAATGGTAAAAGATTTTATTTTACTGTAAAAATCTAAAATTTAAAGAATTCAAATTCTATTGGAAAAGTAGCAATATTTCAAAGATTTTTTCTTTCTTTTTATTGGGCTAGATTTTTTTTATTTTATTGGGCCATACGGACAAAGACAAGATGCACTATTTCCGGGAATTGTCACGCTTTTAAATCACTCTCATTGACCGAAAAAAAAAACAGGGAGATTACCGTTAGTATCCAGCAGCATCAAATATCGATATTAATTATCTTTTATTATTATTTTTAATTATTAACTTAATTATTTTAATTTAATAATATATTTTAATTTATATTTTTAGATATTAATTAATAATCAAAATTAATAAATTCTAATAATTTTTTGATATTTCTCATAAATTATATATCTACGAATGAATTCAGAGCATTATAGTGGTCTTTTAATTATAAATAAAGTGATGAATTGCCAATTTCTTATTATACTAGACAATAAAACCACGTCGTTTTGATAATATAGAAATATAAACATTCTACTCACATTTTGATTGGAGTTTTTGTTTTGGTTGAACACTAAAATTAAAGGATGTCATTTTATCATTATCTAACATGATAAAAGAGTCTTAATTTATCATTTTATTTGTTGAGTTATAATAAATAAAAAGAAAGACTATTATGATATCTAAAATTTAGATTTAGAGACGATAATAATGTAATTTAGATTTACAAGTTCTTGATTTGGCTCGGTCTTCATAATGCTATTCTTACGGCAGAGTTTTGTTTGGGTCGTGGTTTAACTTTATCTAGCACCTGTCATCGGTGTTAGAATGGTTCTGAATCCATTCTTCATTGTCTTCGGGAGTGTCCTAGTATCAAGGAGGTCTGGAACCTTTTAGGCCTGTATTCAGATAACTCGAATTTACATGATTGACTCTACAGAGGTGCAAGGAGTGGAGATGTTTTTTTTTTTCTTTTCGACCATCTGGTGGATTTAGAGAAGCAGGAATCATGACTTATTTAATATAGATGATTCATAGAGTGCTAGTAAAGTGGTGAGTTTGATTCGTAGTTCAGTAAGGGAGTTTCACACTATTTTTGCTATGCATCAATCTCAGTCTCCTCCTTCACTTTATTTGCATTGGGTTCCACCTCCAATTCATTCTGTTAAATTGAATTGTGATGCTAGTTGGTTTGCTCCTTCTGACTATGCTGGTTTTGGTTGTATCATTCGCAATCCTGATGGAGGTTGGTTGAAAGGTTACACTGGAAAAGTCGAAGTGTGCAGTGTTCTTTTTGCTGAACTGTATGCAATTTGGAGAGGTTTACTTCTTGTTTGGGAGAGTGGATTTCGTAAGATTATTTGTGAAACAGACTGTTTAGAAGCTCTTTTTTTGGTAAACCAAAAAATGCTTGGTAAGAATATTTTGAAATGGGATTTGGCAAAGCATATACAGGATGTTATGAATTAGAATTGGAGAATCTCTAATCTTTTAATTCAGAGGACTGTAAATAGTGTTGCAGATTGTATAGCTAAAGCAGCTGCTTTTATCGCGAACATTCACTCGAATTGGAGCCAACCATGGAATAAGCTTCAACATCTAATAAATTTAAATATGACCCTAGCCAATTAATTTGATTTTGTCTCTCATTTTTTATCTTTTCTATTTAATCACCAAAAAAACTAAATCAGTGTAATATTGACTAAGCACTATAGAAATTTAGTAGAGAAAATGATCGTGTGTGTTGTTGTGGGGTGTGAAAATAGTGTGAGTAGCAGTAATTTGAGTTGATCTATAATTTATTGTCAATAACAAACTCTTAAATAAAATTTCAATTCGCGAGTAATTAGGCTTGACTAATTGGGAGATACTATAAACAACTACAAAAAAACGTAGCTGCCAGCTGGATACACCCTTTGAACGTGTAACCCTTCTCAGCTCCTGCACCTGTCCCCAGACTCCCCACTCCCCATCTTCCAATCTCCTTTTAATCTTAACTTTTTTTATTATATTAATTTTTAGCAAAGTTATAATACTAATAATAATAATAATAATTCTAACGGTGATTAGAGAAAAGGTTAATGATGGTTATTTATTAAGAAGTGCAAAAACCGAAGAAAACACTGACACTCAACTCAAGTGACCAAAATAAGCAACTTTGATGTATCCGATGCTTTGCCAAGTCACCATGATTGGATTTCATTCCACTATCCAAGTCTTTCTTATCCAGTAACAAAATGGAAAGCAAAGCACTTATTGCAACATGAATGAATGAGAATCAATCTGAATCTTGGAGTTGGAGGGAACATTACAGCTCCTAATTCTTCTTAATACATAACCAACGGCATTTAAAAACCGTTAATAATACCGCGGGCGCATAACCCCTCTGTCCTCTCTCGTTATTTAACTAACATAACAGGGGCATATCTGGAAACACAATAAAAAAACTGCCGCATAAGACAAGAAGAAGAAAGGAGAAGAAGAAGAAGAAGAAAGGAGTAAATATTAGTAGCAGAGAAACCCGCAGATCTTGTTCCATTCTCTCTCACTCTCCTCTCAAATTCTTCTCTTCTTCAATTCAAAAAAAAAGAAAAAGAGAAAAAACTCACTCCAAAATTAGCTTCGAACAATCAACGAAAAAACGGAATTGAAATTCTTCTGATTCTTCGCTTTTCCTTTCCATTTCCAATTTCAACTGCGAAGCGGCGTCGTTTTTGCAGCTGGGTGTTTCGTGATGGGGGTAAAGTTTTGAGCTTTGGACCCAACCATAATTAAAGTTCTGTTTTGTTTTTAGTTTCTGTGAATTGCTGGGAATAACGTGATTTCGAAGCTAATAAAAATGGAAACTTGGTCGTCGGTGGACACGGTGGTGGAAGAAATAATGAGGATTCACAGATCCTTACCTTCTAGACCCGCCATTGACGAGGTTGAAGCTGCGAAGGTTCTGATTCTGAACGTTGACAAAGAGGACCAAGCGAGAATTGAATCCATTTCCAGGCAGAGTAAGGGTCCCGAAGTGCCTGAAGAGCTTTTCATGGTGCTGCAAGAGATGCAGAGAAGCTTGGTTTATTATCATAGCAAGGAGCAGAAGAGGGAAGCACTGAAGCTACTTGATCTCGAGAATGTCCACTCTCTGTTCGACGAATTGATTCAGAGAGCTTCAAGGTGTGTTTCTTCCAGTCCCTCTGCTTCTAACACTTCGGATTCAAGGAAGCATGGTTATTCCAATGGCTCCGCTTCAACTGCTTCTGTTTCGGCGAGCTTTGCGGCGCAGAGTTCGGCGTCTGCTTCGGGTTCTAAGGCCGGTTTTGACGCACTTCCGAGCTCTTCTGCTGCTGGTTCTTCTATATTGTTCCGTGCGGAGAAGGAGCTTGGGAAGGCTAAGGAGTTGGTAACAAGAGATGATAGTTATGTGAAGAATTCAAAGTCTACATTCTACTCTAATGGATTTGGAATTGAATCAAGTTTACCATCCAAGCCTCAGATATTGGATCCATCTCTGAAAGCCACGACAAGTACAGGTAAAACCATATATGCTTCTCATTTCTTTACAATCGAATTGGGTTATTATTCTTATGATGATTTTGATTATGTTTAGGTAGTCATATTGGAACTTGGATTGTTTGAATAGGTGGTGATGGTTTTTGTTCTGATGAAATGAATCTTTGTTGTGCAGGCCAAGATGGTAGTGATAAGTTAAGTTTGATAAAACTTGCTAGTTTAATTGAGGTCTCTGCAAAGAAAGGTACTCGTGATCTCAAGCTGCAGAACAAATTGAAGGACCAGGTTGATTGGTTGCCTGATTCGATAGGGAAGTTGTCGAGTTTGGTCACACTCGATTTATCCGAGAACCGGATTACGGCCCTACCTGCCACCATTGGGGGCCTTTCATCCTTGACCAGATTGGACCTGCATTCGAATAGGATCACTGAGCTCCCGGATTCTATTGGAGGTCTCCTCAGCTTGGTCTTTCTTGATTTGAGGGGAAACCAGTTAACATCACTGCCTGCTTCTTTTGGCAGATTGATACGGCTTGAGGAGCTCGATTTGAGTTCGAATATGCTTCCAGTGCTTCCCGATACCATAGGGTCACTTGTTAGCCTAAAAATATTGAATGTGGAGACAAATGATATAGAAGAAATTCCACATTCTATTGGTAACTGTACCAAGCTTAGAGAGCTTCGTGCCGATTACAATCGTCTGAAGGCCCTGCCGGAAGCTGTAGGAAAGATTCAGAGTCTGGAGATTTTGTCTGTCCGGTACAATAACCTCAAGCAACTACCTACAACAATGTCGTCTCTGATAAACCTGAAGGAACTTGATGTGAGTTTCAATGAGCTCGAGTCAGTACCGGAGAGCTTATGTTTCGCGACCTCTCTTGTCAAGATGAACATAGGAAACAATTTCGCTGACATGAGATCCTTACCAAGATCTATTGGGAACCTTGAAATGCTCGAGGAACTGGATATCAGTAACAATCAGATACGAGTCCTTCCGGACTCATTTAGGATGCTCACACGACTACGCGTCCTACGAGTGGAAGAGAATCCTCTTGAAGTTCCACCAAGACATATAGCTGAAAAGGGGGCACAGGTAACTTCCCTTATCCGTCTAGTTCTTTTGGTATTTCACTATAGACCTTTCTATTTTTAGAAATCACAATCACTCTTGTTGTATCTCAGGCTGTTGTGGAGTACATGACTGAGCTAGTGGAGAAGAGGGATAAGAAAGATGTAAAAACCCAGCCACTTAAGCAGAAAAAGAGCTGGGCTCAGATCTGCTTCTTCTCCAATTCTAACAAAAGAAAGCGTGATGGAGTTAATTATGTGAAAACCTGAAATGATTTTTTAATCACACCATTGTTGGCATGCAACAGATCCCTTGAGTAAGTTGAATTCGTTTTCCACCACTCGAAGTAAGTTATCAAACTCAAATTAACTCGGGAATCCTTACTAGTTTACTAGTTTGTGTCCCAACCTGAGTTTACGAGTTTAGACGAACTGTCGAGTTTGATAACCTTGTTACCACAAAATTTACTCGTCTCGTTCCGTTTTATGTTACTATCACTTATCGCTTATCCCTGTAGCGATCGACCGGATAAGTGACAGTAGTAACGGAACGAAGGGAGTAGTTGATGAAATAGTCCTAGCTGTAAGTTTAACCATTGCATAGTTGTATCTGTTGTTCTGTTTGTATCAGGTTCCCTGGTTGTGACATGGCTGGATTTCTTCTGGAGGGAATGATACAATGGCTGCTGATATCTTCTGTTTTCCCATTTGAGAAAGATATGAAGTGAAGGGCGAAAAAGAAAGAAGAAAGGGACATAGATATCTGTCATTTGCAGTCAGTAACATGAGCAAGACAAAGGGAATGGTACAACAAGAATGAATTGGCAAATTTCATTTGCAAATTTGCTTTGACTTGGCTGCACAAAATTGTAGTATATTTTCTGATTATTTTTTCTTTTTCTTTTTCTTTATTTTTGTATAATTTGATTTTTCAATTTTATCTCATTTGTATTTGTTGTGTAAGTGTTGTCTTGAAAGCATAATTTGTCAAAAAGAAAAGTGTACAATAGGCAAAATGGGAGGGTAGTTGGGGGAGAACCGAGGTTGATTATGTACTATGTCTGTGTCTGAATCTGTGTCTATCTATGTATTTGTGTCCTCAAATTGTTGTTTCACATTCACTCTCAGCTGTTAAATGAATAACATTTACCTTTATGCCACTCATATTAATGAATATGCTACTGCTACTTTCACTTTGGTTCTGTTTCTATTGTTGACTTCAAGGACAAAAAGATCATTATCATCATCATTAGTTAATATCATAGGTCCCTAGTTATGGTTCATTTAACCACATGGGCAGCTATAGAAAACATTAACTTAAATTAAATGTTGAATAATCATAACTAATTACTTAATGCCATAGAAAAGGCATTGACCACTAGTGTCAATATATATGTTCATAAACTTTGGTTGTTTTCCCTATAGACAAAAACATTGCCATGTTAATGGGAAAATTACAACTAAGTTGCTAATTCTTAATAAAAGAAACAAATTGAAAGAAAGGGTTATAATATATATACTTGTGACTATGGAAGAAGATAGTTTGGCCAACACATGCCTATATCCTAACTCAACCCTTCATCCAAAATTGGCCTATGTTGGAAGCTTAGTGTGCTACATCACATGCCATTAATCATAAATTAACAAAAAGAATAAATAAAATGAGGTCAATTATTGTATTTAAATTAAATTAAATCAAACCAAACCAAATACATCAAATTTCTCAGCTTCTCTAAGGTGTCAAGTACCTCTTTGAGTATCTGGAACGGGTCCACTAGATCATGCAACAAGCTTTCACTATCATAGATTTACAGCTAATAATAACAAGTGTTCATACTTATATGTTAGGAAGATTTTCAAATGTCCATTCATACCGGTATATCAATGATTTTTAACCGTTGATCTTAATTATATATATTATATATATTTTTTATAATTAAGATCAACGATTAAAAATCACTGAAACACCGGTACTAGGTACTATGACACACTTGAAAATTTTCCTATATGTTATATCTCTCTCTTATAAGGAAAAAAGTGTATTTATATTAATAAGGATTCAATATCCAGGTCAGCTTTTGTTTCATCATGGAAGGATTATCCCTTTCCTTCATCCAAAATATGTGCATATAATTTTATAAAATTTAATTTTACATATATTAATTTTGATAGATTAATAGTATAAAGAGTTTCAAAATAAAAAGGACTTTGAAAAATAATATTTTTTAAGTTTGGATTATTTTATAAATTTTACACACACATATATATAAAAAAAATTGAAAGAAAAAGCATATCAAAGGCATTGTGGGGGCAGACAAATACATTCAGCTTATGTGGTTGTTTAGGCCAAAATGTCAAACTTTAATATTGAAATGTTTCAATTTTCTGGCGTGGCTTAATTAGAATTTGGACCCCAAATTGCTATTTTTAAACATGTTCTTATTGCATTGTCTTAGGAATTGTTTCACAAAATTTTGGGAAAAGGTAATATTAGTGATAGTTAATATAAAGTAGTCTTCAAATTAGAGAATAACATTCAAATTATTCATGGATATAATTGGCCCACATTTGAAATTACTTATGGATGTTTTCAGATTCAATGAATATACCCATAAATGTTATTATCAGATTCTATTAGATGTTTATAAAGTCCACATTGGCATATTATTAAATATTATTTGGATTGGGTTAATATGTGTATTTTAAGACACATGTTAAAGTAATTAATTAAAAATATTTTTATTAAAAACATATCAAATTTAAATTTTTAATGCATTTATTATGTAATTATTAAAATAAAAGAAGAAATAAATACCAAATTGGTACCCGAAAGATTTTGGCGTTGATAATATGGTACCTAATTTTTATTATTGACAAGATAGCCGCTAAAAGATTACAAATTCACCCAGCCTTGAAAGAATGATATCACACTAAACGGAAAACGCTGATGTGGCCGTCGGAAGAGAGCTCCGGCGACATTGTTCTTCTTTTTTCAACACACCGTTGCGTGCCCTTTTGCCATGGTAGCTGAAGAAAAAGACCGCCATGGCATGCCGCTACACTTCGCCGCATTCTTCGCGTTCGCCACTTCCTTTTCAACATGCCGTTGCATCCCCTTTCGCGTCTCCTTCCACCATGGAAGTACCTCGCCGCGTTCTTGTATTCGCCGCTTCTTCTTCTTCAACATGCCATTGCGTCCTTTCCGCGTCCCCTCCGCCATGGTAGCACCTCGCCGCTGCGTCCCCTTTTGCCATGTCAAAGAAGAAGAAGAAGCGTCCCTTCCGCCATAGCAACACCTTGTCGCTGCATCCTCTTTCGCCATGGCAAAGAAGAAGAAGAAGTCGAAACTCTCTGCTATTATCGGAGCTCTCTTACGACGGTTACATCAGCGTTTTTCGTTCACTGTGACATTATCTTTTTACGGATGGATGATTTTGTTAAATTTTAAAATCTTTCAAGAACTATTTTGTCAATAACAAAAATTAAGTACTATTTTATCAGCAACAAAGTCTTCCAGGTACCGATTTAGTATTTACCTCAATAAAAGAATTAAAAAACTTTATTAATATAATCTTAACACTATATATTAGCTAAATTTATATATTTTTATTCTCAAATAAGTGTTTATTTAGCAAATTAATATTACATGCTTATAGTTATTTGAGATAATTAAATTATGTGACTTAATTTACATAACACTAACACTTTTAATTTATATAACACTAACACTTTCAATCATTTTCTTAATTTACATGAAAAATCAAAAGCAAAGGCCTTGTTACTATAAGAACAGAAGAAATAATAATAATCTCAAAATTTTCAAAATAAATAAATAAATAATTTAAATGTTAGTGAAATGACATTTTAGATAATTCTATAAGATAATGATTGATCACAGCTGAAAATATCACTTCACTAATAATATGAGTATAATGTATCTAAAATCTAAATGCTATGTATATCAACATCTATGCTAAATTTTCATGCTAGTAAAGCTTTAAATTGTCACCGACACCAAAATCTATAGAAGTTGACCTTTGTAGGTAAGGCAAAATAATTTAAGGACATTAATCTTGATTGGAGTTTCAATGTCCTTTTGATAATTTGTTTTTAATATCATTTTTTGGTTTTACAATAATGTCCCACAAAGGTTTTCATAATAATTATTGGAGGAATCAGTGCCAAGTAGCAATCTAGCAAGTGATCAGAATCAAGAGAAATATAAATTGTTGATAGGGATATTAAACTATTTCTCTGTTATTTTCATTCCCCCCTCTTAATCAATGAGCATAAAATTTTCATATATGGTGTTCCTAGAAAGCATATATTAATTGAAAAAAAAAATTAATTCTAATGTTATTGGAGAAATGTTATTATGGAGCTAAAAATGATCCCTAACAATTGTTTATTGAGAAAAAAAAATAAATGCTCCTAGTAGTATTATTTTTCTTTATTCTTGGGAGTGGTTGGATTAGTTTGTAATTTTCATTATTCAGCATATTAAGTGATTAATACTTTTCTTACAATTTTGATACAATAGCTAATAATAATATCCTCCCAATAATTATTAATAACAAAACAATCATATTAGATATATATCAAAATCAGTTACTAAAATCAATCATCGTGTATTTATATAAAAATATATGTATTATTTAATTTATTTTTAATGTATATTTTATATTTTAACATATATTTTATATTAATAATTAATTTTAGTAACTGAATTTAGTATACAAATAATATTTTAATAATCAGATTACTAA
>NC_029789.2:2853487-2855938 GCF_000816755.2 Arachis ipaensis | reverse complement strand
AACTAAAAACACAAACAATAAATAGATAAATATTTTTTATATATCAAGTATAAAATAAAATGCTTTACTTTTCAAAAATATAAACATATAAAAAAAGAAAAGACCTGTTTAGCATTCACCTAACCACACTTATGTGGGATTAGATTCGATCTTTGGATAACTGTCATGAAAAAGAGTAATATATTGAATATTTTATGCAACTCATGAATGGATTGGAGAAGGGGGAGAAGGTTCTTCAACTTCTATAACAATTCTTTAATCATTGGCCATTGCAATTAGTTTAATAAATGCAGCATACACACCACGAATAATATTATTTAAAAATTATATAACTTAGTTGGCGATCAATTCCCAACCTTCCCTACCCACATTGACGACTCATATTTATGCACAATAATCCACACTCATCATTCTTAAAATTCAATCTTAACATACAAATTTAATTACATGATTAAATATTTATCACTTTACCTAATTTTTACTAGAAGTACTTCTTCTCATTTTTAAACGAATAATATTCATAGGTTGAGTTAATGAAGCAGATTTGCAAAGAATTATATTTGATCAAAAACTGAGATATATTCAATTTAGACTCGTTCATTTAAATAAGGAGTAAAGTATTGTTTTTGTCTCCAACGTTGGGAGTAAGTTTTAAAGTTGTCTCTAACGTTTCAATCGTCCTATTTAAGTCCTTAACGTTTCAAAATTTACTCAATGTTGTCCTGCCGTTAGGGATCCATTAACAGAATTGACGGTGGGACAAAATTTAGACGATTTTGAAACGTTAGGGACTTAAATAGGACGATTGAAACGTTAGGAACAAAAACGATACATAAAAATAAATTTTAATTTAATTTTATCTTTCAATAATATTAATTTTTTACTGTATATAGTATTCAATTATTTTTTAATCACATTACTTTCATTCTAAATAAATTTATTTATTTTTATAATTTTACACTTAAAGTTATAAGTTAATATAAAAATATAAAAAGATTTATTTAGAATGAAAGTAGTGTGATTAAGTGTAATTTACTTAGATGTGACTAAAAAATAATTGAATATTATATACAATAAAAAATTGATATTATTGAAGGATAAAATTAAAATTTATTTCTATGTATCGTTTTTGTCCCCAATATTTTCGTTCTATTTAAGTCCCTAACGTTTCAAAATCGTCTCAATTTGTCCTGCCGTCAATTCTATTAACGGATCCCTAACAGTAGGACAACATTGAGTCAATTTTGAAATGTTAGGGACAACTTTGGGACTTACCCCAAACATTGGGGACAAAAATGATACTTTACTCTTTATTTTCATTTATATTATAAAATCCAAAGAATCATAAGAGTAGGGGTAATTTACATAAATAAATTGTTTGCCCCTCAAATTTACGCAATTGCATTGTTTCAAAAATATAGACGCAAATACATTGTTTCATATATTTATAGAAATCGCTACTGCCAGTAGCGGTTTATCGAAACACATAATCCGCTATAGCGAGTAGCGGATTACATGTGAATGGAAAAACACAGAAATCGATAGAGGCTGTCGCGGTTTCTGTTTGTTGATGTTTGGCCATAAACCGCTACTGGCAATAGCGATTTATGTGTATTGGGACACGTGCGTAAACCGCTGGAGGTAGCAGCGGTTTACGTTGAGTATGAAAACAAATAGTAAAAAAAGATGAGAGATTATTTGTGGCTTGGAGATCTAGAAGAAGCTTAAGGATGGTTTGAAGAATGGTCCTGCTAATATGTATTAATTAATAATTAATGGAGTTCCAGGTGGTCCCACGTGTGCACCCCTCACAGTTATATATTTGCATGAATGGTTGGTTGCCAGAAAAGTGTATGGCAATATACAACTGGGAGTTATTCAATTATGTTACCCTTACCTTATTATTATTATTATTATTATTATTATTATTTGCTAATTTAACACCTTGAAGATTTACATTGACAAGTTCAAATCTTCTTTTTTTTTCTGGTGGTTATTATGAGGCATGAAATTGGCATTTTCATTGACATTCTAATAGATATATAAGAGTGAATAATGATAATCAAAGTGTATTAATAGTATTACTTTGACGTATAAATATTATCAAAATAGAAGCTGGGTACGATTTGGACCAAGAAATAAGAGGTTTGGGTCAATATTATCATAATCATCATAAGAAATTTGTTGCTTTCGAAAATATATAAAAAGGGGTTATCAAAAACAACTTTGCTATGAATCCCGTGAAAGCTTTCTTATATGAGAGAACACGTCATACAAATAGTTTTTATGATCCTAAAAAATCACCCTCACCATCTTGCCACGTCAAAAGATTTGGTCAAAAATCACCCTCACTAGCTTCTAGTTAGTATTTAGTTCTTAGACTAATAATTACAGTATTTTCTAATTTAATATGCCCATCAAAATTTTGTAGAATGAACATCTACCAACTCA
>NC_029789.2:2844165-2850880 GCF_000816755.2 Arachis ipaensis | reverse complement strand
CATACATATAGTTTTTAATTAATAATTTAATAGATAAGTATGTTTTATATATAATTTTATTCAATGTATTATAATTATATATTATTAAATTGTTATTTAAAAAATATAGACATATAAAAATAAAATTCATATATTAAAAATACTATAAATATTTATATTTTATAGAAAATAAAAATTTAATTAAAAATTTTAACTCAACCATCTACAAGTAAGATGTTTTAAAACTACCCGTATAATTTAATCTTTTATGACATTAATAATCAGATTCTTGATTTATGATTGATCTTCGATCACTCCCACTAAAAACTGGTTTAGAAAACTGCACCGTTCTACCACTCCCACTAAAAAATCCTAGTATTTTTGATAAACATACTGCACAAGAGAGTATATTCTTTCGAAAGTGCCCTAAGTATCGTTTCAACAAAAACTATTGGGGAAAAATATATAAAAGCTTTCGTTGTTTAAAGAATACTACTAATACTATTATAACTGGGTTTGGAGAATAAAGAACCAGGTTTAGCATGGGTCGAAGATAAAACTATTATAAATATGCAGTTTCATTATGATAATTATGTGAAACTAATAGTAATAAGTGAGAATATATAGATAATCTTACAGTTACTTTTACGGTTAAAGTACGGAGTATTATTGGTGGTCTTTTTTTTTCTTCTAAACTTGAACAGTTACATTTAGAAGTTCCACAATTTAATCGTTTATTATTATTATTATTATTATTATTATTATTCCATTCCCATTGTATTAACTTATTGAGGGTCAACATATAACGGTATGTGAAAAGACCGTTGGTTGGTAAGTACGTTTATATATTGACACTCCCCACGTGTGCACCCTGGTGGACCTTGAGGTAATTAATAATTAATTATGTATAATCGTCCTGGTAAGAAGTTTGGTAGGAATTCGAAGAAGATCTAGAGGTTCGGTGTTTATTAGAGAGTAGAAAAAAAAAAAAAACGCCATACAGAATTAAGCTATTCAATTCATGATATAGCAGCACTTAAATTCAAAATAATTTCTCAAACAGCGACTCATTACTTAATAATAACGTACGTGTTCTATTGTTTTAAATTTGAGAATTATGAATAAATTTCTTATTTCATAATAAAAATAGGATTGTAAACCCCATTCAGTGTTTCAACAGGGATTGCAAAATTTTAACTGAGTTACAACAGTACGGCAATCCTTAAGCAATTGTCTTAACTGCCACCCTGTTTTAACTCTGCTAAAACTTTGGAATCCCTGAATTTATTCTGCTTTTGCAACCCCTGTTTTTACTATGTATCTTTATTTAAAATTAAAATAGAAAGTTATTATAGTTAAAAAATGATATGTATCATAAGTTAATAAACAATTAGTGTAGATTCATTTAATGTGAATTAATATAATGAAAGTAAAATTTATTTAATTAAAAAAAATATTAAAATGAGAATTTCTAAAAATCAATAGTATTTTATAAACATCTTACTGATCATATATTTGAACATCTTTTTTTTATTATATATATGTTATTTTATATTTACTATGAAAACCAGAAATTACATAGTTTTAAGAAATTTTAATATTTGTTTATTTAAATAAATTTTACTTTCATTACCCTAATTCACATTAAATAAATCTACATTGATTTTTTATTAACTATACATATATATAATATAGGAAGAATTTTAAGTATACCGAAAATATCGGTATTTCAGTTGTTTTAACCGTTGATCTGAATTATAAAAAATATATATTAATTGAAATCAACAATTAAAACAACTGACTGGAACACTGATATTTTCGATTCACTTAAAATTTTTCCCTTAATATAATTGGTTGTTGTATTTTGTGGAGGCCCTAAATCCTAGTTTTTGTGTAGAAAGTTAGAGGGGGATTGTAGGTAGAATATGGCAAAGACATGATCATGAATCTTGTGTTATAAAAAGAGGGTAGTTAAGGGGGCCAACCCTTGCCTTAAAGTTTTGGTGGATATTGACATTATACAAAGTCATGTTAATGATAGTGAAATTGCAACTTCAATAACACAATGACATGTGGTGAGTTGTGACAATACCCTCATTTATCAGCTACATGCCACTCTCCTCGTGAACACCATCATCCTTGTTCTCCTTAGATCAATAATACTCTCCATCATTCACTTTCTTATATACTACTAATTATAGTTAACAGCTAAGTCTAGCTTTTTACTCAAATCAATAACTACAACACAAGGATAATATTGGAAACATTTCAAGTGTTTCACTATTTTAAGTATTTTTTGTAATTTTAGCTATTGATTTTAACTATATATATAAATTTTATAATTAAGATCAACGACTAAAATTACTAAAACACTTGAAATGCTTTCTATATGTTTTTAATTTCTAGTCGTCGTGTATAAAGCCCTAAAAAATTTTGTTTCTTTGACAAATTTCGTAAATATTTTGATTCTATGTTCGTGTCAGTTTAGTGAAATCTGTCAAAAAAGATTATATTTCAAGGTTATTATTGGCCTTTTAAGCTTCTTTATAGACTAAATTAGTAAATTGCGAATGCTTTAATTTTTTAGGTTAAATTGAAAATTTGGTCCAAACAATATTATGAAAATAATTGATACCACAAACAATATCAGATAAAATTGAGTGAGGCAATGGCACCATAAATGGTAAACTGATAGCAAACACATTGCTGGTAAATGTTCAAGTTCTTTGGCTAAATCCATGGCTACTACAAGAAGTAATAACAGAAATTGGCTCTTTTCTTCAAAACCAAACTTCAAAAGCTTATCTGAAACCCTATCATGACAGAATTCAAGGTTGATAAATAGTGGCAGAAAACAAAAAAGCTGCCACAAAAAAATCATTCCGGTGTATACTATAAAATCGTCTTGCAATCGATGTAAAAATTGGACTGCAGACTGCAGACTGCGGAATTCTAGCTTGCATCATCTCTCAAGTCAGTTGCAACTTCGCCACTAGTCGGCCTGCGAGATCACAAAACAATACATTTCAAAATGCTTGGATTTCATAAATGGTAGGTTGATTCAGAGTTATCAAATGGAACAACATAGATCAACCAAAACAAAATCTATTAGATAATTAGCAGTTAATGGCTTTCCAAACTTCTCCTTAGATAACATTTTTTTCTGATCAAGTAGTACATGCTAGTGGCTAGTTCAGAAGTTCAAAAGCCATGCAGTTCTATTCTCAGCATTTTTTTTTCCTTTTGTTGGTTAACATATCCTAATGATAATTCTCTAATATTAACATCACTACTACAGAAAACATAAATCATAAACCTGCTTCCCTGCAATAAAAGATTTATATGTTTTTTTGTACACATTCATTCACTCCTTACATTGTTAGTAAAAAACATTTCAAGGCCCTACTGAAGTCAAAGATCATAGCCCAATGGTTATAATCTTTTCTTGTATTCTGCTTACTAGAGAAAGATTAGCCGACCACACCTAGTGGGAGGATAAGGCTTTGTTGTTGTTGTTGTTACTTACTAGAGAAAGATCAAATTTGATATCGACTGTGATTAATAATCAACAATAGCTTTTGTGACCCGGCTGATCGTTTTGTTACAGTTTGTTAATCCCCTTCAAGCAAATAATGATGTTATCTAGGTGACATAGTTTTCATGCTTCCACCTATCACCAAATTTTCTTTTGGAGCTGAAAATAGTTCAGTTCTTTCTGAAGCAAACTATTATGCAAATGACTAATTCAATCGTTGTTTATATACGGCATTTCCGTATGATCATGTCATGACAGAGAGACAAAGAAAAACATCAATGTTAGTTGGTGCAAATATAGATGTAAACTATAAACTATGTGCAAGTGGAATGAGCTGATGGCCTATGTTAGAAGATACAAACTTAATCAACACATGAAATCCCATTTCATGAAAAGGAACCTTTCACAGATATATCAGATCAAATTTCTTCTCCATGTATTTGCAAATTTGAATTTTAGTGAAAGTTCTTCACTGTTGAATGATTAATTATGAGCAAGTTACTTCAGTTTACTCCCTCCTTTGTTTTCTCATTAACAATCAAAGGAGGAAAACAATTACATCCTGAAATATAATTATAACCGAAGTGCAGAATGTTGGATTCAAAGTTGAGTTAATAATAATATTTGAATCAAACAGAAGACCACAAAGAAAACTACTAAATATCACTTAAAAAAGCCTAGGAGTAACGCACTTACAGTCCGCCTAAAACTTTGATGGTGTCATAGAAAAACCATTGCAAAGTTATCGAGGGACCAACAAGCAAAAGTCGAATAGGAAGGCTCCTGGTAAATAGATTGGCAAACCCAATTTTTCTGATAGCCTGCACACGGAGAATTAACGGATCACATTTAGTACAACATATCGAATCTTAAAAAGAAATCATAAAACAAAAAGTAGAAAAATGAGTACCAGCATGAAACTATCGGCCTTTCTGTTATAGAGAGAGGATACAATATTGTCAGCAGGATTGGAAATGAAGCTACCAACAGATCCGGCTGCATATCCAGCTATACATGTCACACCAAGCTGTTGAGCTATAGAACAATCTTCCTTTCTTCTTTTAGCAACATTACGATACAAAAAATCAACGGAATGCTCAAATGTTGCAAACATAACCATGGAAACTGCCCAAAAGGAAACAGGACACTTATTCAGTTCATTGATGATATGATGATATCATCACTGCAACTATTTACCCCTCACCCAATACAAATGAACAAAATTAACAATTACAAAGTCCAAGCTTACAGAGTACTCAGCATGATTGGCCTAAAATAAGTTTTTTATTATTATTGTCAATTATCACCCATCAGGCAACTAATGCCAATAACCGTATCAGCATGATTCAAGTTATACAGAAACATATTTTTGGGATGTTAAGTAGATGGGGAGATGTAATCACCTATTGCAGAATTTTCTGGCAGATAGTTAAGAACACTCTAGTTTTCAAGTATAAATTTTTACCAGCCTAACTAGCTAAATTAAATACAAGTTTTAAGAGATTATGAAATTACATGGAAGGTTTCGACCCAAAAGTGGAAAAAGTCCACGGTAGAATCTGCAAGGAGTAAACCAAACATAGAATATAAATAATCATGATCACCCCTAGAGACAAGTTCATTAGAAGCACGAAATTTAATGAGTTCGATCTTTCTTTACCCTCGTGTGCCTTCTGCTGCATATAACTTCGGAAAGCCATCGTGCAAGCCCTTAGCAAAGCATGGTTGCGCTTGAACCCTCACTTTTACAGCTTCAAATGGGCACAATGCTAGATTGGCAAATATTTCAGCAGACGCACTACTGAGAAAGTAAACAAAGTTCCTGTTCTGGTCTAGGAACACATTGGAATAAACCCCCTTAAAATATTCATAGAGACCGAACCTACATCCACCCTGTGCGCCGTAGCCAAAGAACTTGCCAGTCCATCCCCTCCAAAGGGCAGAAGGCCCTTGTTCCCTCAGTAAGGAAGAAAAGCACTTGGAAATGCTGTAATACTTCACAGGGTACACCTATATGTAACAAAAAACCAATTCCCCATAAGAAACATGATCAAGTTAACAACAAGATCATTCAATTAGTCATTACAAACACTCATAACACTCTCATGCTGTTAAGGGCACCCCCTGAAACAAAATTCAATCCTAACAAAATTGTTTGCTAATACAAAATTGATGATATCTCATTCACATGACATAAGGGCACCCTAAAATATTAAAACTTTTGCAACAAATCAGTGTAATTATAACATAAAATTGAAATGCACCTGCATGTTGACCTTCAAGACATCAAGAGGAGTTAGAGCAATATGGGTAGTGCCAGCACTGAGCATTCCACCAACAGCACAAAGAGCATAATACCTGGGGCTCAATTCCTCAGAGATTCTTCTTCCTTCCATGGCCATGATAAAAAAACCAAGCCACCCCAAATGAAAAAGGAACAAAAAACTGAACTAACTCGTTCCTTCTTCAGTGAAAAAACTCAACCTCCATTCACAATAACAAAAATACTCATCAAAGTGAAGTTTTTTAAGCACACTAGAGATTTTGACCACTCAATAGTTTTGTGGGCACAAACAAAGGAATCAAATTTAGGCAGTGATACGCGCCACTCTAACTAGGACTATGGAATCTGATTCTACAAAATGTAAATGCAAATGAAAATGCTAAACCCGAATTCAGATACCTCCAATCCCATATTGCAGGAACTTCTTTGGGGTTTCGGGAGAAGGTGGTCGAGAAAAACCCCCAAAATGAGGAACAATTCAAAATTGGCCCTTTTTCTTTTAGTGGAAAAATAATAATAAAAAAAATAAATGTATTTAAGAAGAAAAATAAAATAAAGAAGTTTCTAATTGTTGTATAAGCAAAGAGATGTATTATAGCCATGCTTTTCTTTTGGCAAAATGCATGGCCACGTTACTAAAATTAAATATTGATTGATTGATAGATCATGATTCAGTGTTGTTAAATGGAATTTCAGAATTTGAATCTATAACTTGACTTTTATTTGGTTTGCCAAAGTCATTTTCAATTGTGCTTTTCATTTTCTTTGTAATAACTAATAAGTACTCTCACTTGTGTAATTTCGTTACACAAAAAATGCTGTTTCTTCTAGAATATACACTTTTTTCTATATGTTTTATTTAACTCAGGTTAAGAATATTAATGCCTTTTAGAAAAAAGCAAAAATATAATATATTT
>NC_029789.2:2841569-2843991 GCF_000816755.2 Arachis ipaensis | reverse complement strand
ATTTTCAGTTTGGTGTTGTACTCAACTACTCAGTCATACTTTTGGTCTATCTGCGAAACTCATACCAGGCCCATATTCAAGATACTACATTAGCACCTAATGAGTTTTTGTGGTCCCAAAAAAAAAAGCCCAACAGTGGCCCAATATAACCTATTATTGGTTATTACTATAGTGCTTTAACCCAACTCTGATCCAGTACCATCTGAGCTCCTAACTGTTTTTAATTTTATTGAGATATGGATAACCAAATCCAGACAAAGAAGACATATCCACAAGGTGAAGTTTTATGAATAAAAATACTCTCTTTTTATTGGGCTTTATCACCCATTTCAAAATTAAAAAGAAAATAGAAAAAGAGCTTCTTAAAATATAGAGTATTATCTTTGTTTACTAATTTTAATAGAATTTAATTTTAATACACTATCAATATAAAATAATTTTATACGTATATTTAATTGTGTAATGTCACATCAACAAACATAATTATCTTTCATATTGACCACATAAACGGTCATCTAAAAGGATAAATGTAATTGTACGACTGTATAAAACATTTTATATTGTCAGGACATCAAAGTTAAACTCTTCTTAATATCAAAATATAAGACTAACAAAAATTTAAAATAATATCTTAATAATTCTCTTAAATGTTTTCCCAAACAGTAAATAAAAAAAATACCACTAGTATATCAAATAATTCTCCAATCTCGAGACTAAAATTTTCCAAATTATATATACAATATTTTGTAATTATTGCCTAGTTAAGTTAGAGATTTTGCTATATAACACAAGTGTCCTAAATTTTAAAAAGTTACCTTTTAGTAAATTTTTACTTTAGTTTATCAGGTGCCCTTGCAAAATTGTTGAGGTAGTTGGAAATGGCTGGCAACATTTATGCAAGAATTTTTGCTGGATTTCGTAAGTGAATCAGAAACACGTGTTTTGGATAAGGTTGTTGCCGCCTAAAATGTTTCATTGGCTTTCTCTATGTACTTTGAACTTTCCTCTCAACTCTCAACTGAAAGATGACCTCATAATTTCATACAAATATCTTCCATATTTTCCGTTATTGTAGTTTTGTTTGTTAATAACAAGTGTTTTCAACAAATTAATTCATCCACAACAACACGTAAATAGTTCGCTATAAATTGAAAAAAAAAATGTCTAGCAAATATCTTTAAGTATTTGTTAATTTTTTTAAGAGAAATTTGCATAAAGAGAATGGAATGTTATAAAATCAACCTATTAAATAAATTAAATTTTCTCCTAAAAAATCCTTTAATACTTTATGTGTACCTTTAAGATATTTGTTAAGCATATTAAAATTAATTATTTAATGTTTTTAACAAAACTTTCCCCTTTATGTTTTTAAGGTACATGTTAATCAAATTCCATTTTTAATTAAAAAGATGCTTAACAACGGGTATTAACTCTTAAATCTTAGTTAATACTTAATAAAGAAAAGTCTTGTAGAAAAACGTTGGACAAGAGTGTTATAAAGTACTTTGAATGATTACGCAAATGCTAATCACGACCGTCCAAAAATGCAACGTGGCACATTCTGAGTCAAACACTTCTCAAACACACGCCACATTCCTCGTTTGTTTGTATTTTATTTTAGATCTGATTTTGACTTCTAAATTAAACTAGTAATTAATTGCTCAATAATTATTTTATGCAAATTGTTAGATACGAAAAATTGCAATCATATCATTATGAGGGAATAACATAATAATTTAAATCTGGGACAGCTAAGCATATGGACAGTTAGTCGCCATAGATATGATTTTGATTTGCTGAGAAAGAAAACACTTTGATTGATACCGTACATGTTCATTTCTGGAGCCAACAACACTCCAACAACTATCTTCATCAAAATCTTATTTGTTTGCTAATATTTGTGGGATATTGTCTCAAAATAATCTATCTCATCATCCTAAATCAATTATAATTCATATCATATTCCTTTATTTTTTTTGGTGACTTAAAATTTGAAAAGATATGTGACTCGAACCCGCGACCTCTTATGAGATATCATATTCCTTTATTTAATAATAATAAAAGCAAAAATACTTAATTTAGTTACTGAAAATTTTAATTTAAATTAAGTTATTTTTATGGCTTTTCTTCTAAAATTGGTAACCAAAATCTTTTGTATAAATCAAATTATTAAATTATCTTAAAACAGAATTCAAGTGTTAAAGATAACATCATCAGATAACATTCTAACAACTAGATGACTTGAAAGACGAAAAAAAAAAATCCAACGAATTATAAGTTTATAACTCTAATAGCATAATTTTTTTAAAATTTATAAATTGTCAATTTTTTATATATGTCAAATTTAAAAAGTCTTTTTTATTTTGGTAAACAAATTTGAAAAGTCTTTGTACAAACTAATGTGATTTACATTACTTAAAAT
>NC_029789.2:2836883-2841223 GCF_000816755.2 Arachis ipaensis | reverse complement strand
TGATAAAAAAAAGATATTTTTTAATGAAAAATAATTTTTTTTATTTTTTAATGTGTTTGACAAATTTCTAGTAGTAAAAGTAAAGGCACTAAAAAAAACATTTTTTTTTGAAAAGTTGAAATTTACATATTTTTTTAAAAGATCTTTTTTTCTTAAAAAAAAAGTTTTTCATGTAATAAATAAACAAAAAAGTATTTTTATATTGTTATACCCAAACATAATTAATAGATAAAAAGATTTTTTTACATGAGATATCCAAATATAAAATCACTTTTACTTTTTCATAATATCTTTTAAAAAAAGATAACTAAAAAAAATATTTTCTTAAAAACTCACCCAAACAAACTCTAAAACAAGTTAAAAAATAAAAAGTGATTCAAAAAATAAAATAATAAAAACATGGTGATATAATATCTTATAAATAAATAAATAATATGAAGAAATAAGAGTGCATTATTTGGATTGAGTGTGTTTGTGAAGTTGGGGAGTAGGGAACATCTGAACTCAACATTAAAGTCTTGATCTTTTCACATTACATATGACGAGTTCTTGTTGAGTGATTGTGTTTGCTTATTCTTTTCTTTTTAGCTTTTTCTTTCTCTAAAGAGGAGGGATTAAAGCTAAGAAGAGGAAGAAATAAAATGATGCAGGTTGTGATCATTGCAGTTGCTGCAACAGTTGGGAATCTACTGATTGGATGGGATAGTTCAACCATTGCAGGTTGGTCTTTTATCTTAATCATGTTTCATTCTGAATATTAGTTGATTTAATTCTGTGTTCTCAATTCATTGATTGTTGCATAGGTTGTCTTCTTTCTAGTGATATATGATATGAAACTCAAATGGGAATCCCCAGTTTTGTTGTTGTGGGTGGTAGTGTCTAGTGTGTAAGGTGTTTGATCTAATGACTCAGAGAATTGAATAAACATGTTGGTTCCCCTTATGCAGGGGGCATGACCTACATCAAGCAAGAGTTCAACTTGGAATCTGATCCCACACTTGAAGGGCTAATAGTATCTATGTCCTTCATAAGTGGCACCATCATGACTATATTTGCTGGCACGGTCTCTGATTTGCTTGGCAGACGCCCTATGCTGATAGTTTCATCCATTATGTTCTTCCTCAGTGGTTTGGTGATTCTCTGGGCTCCTAATGTTACTGTTATTCTGCTCTCAAGGATTTTAGATGGGGTTGCTATTTCGCTTGCCGTGACTCTTACTCCTCTTTACATATCGGAGGTAGCCCCGGCCGATATCAGAGGCCAATTGAACACCGTCACACAGTTTTCGTGTTCAGCTGGAATGTTTCTGGCTTACATCTTGGTTTTCTTGATGTCCCTGCTGTCTTCTCCTAGTTGGAGAACCATGCTTGGGGTTATATCTATTCCTTCTGTTGGCTATTTCTTGCTTGCCATGTTCTTCCTACCTGAGTCCCCTAGGTGGCTTGTTAGCAAAGGTCGAGTCCCCGAGGCTGAAAAAGTTCTGCGAAGACTTCGTGGGGTTGAAGACGTTTCAGGTGACAGCAATTTGCTGTAATTTAGTCTCTTTTTTTTTTATGTTATTTTATTTCTTTTGTGTAATCACTTTCTGTTGATTTTGGAGTAAAATTTGATCTATAGGGGAGTTGGCTCTGCTTGCGGAGGGTCTTAGTCCTGGTGGCGAAGCCACTTCATTGGAAGAGTACATAGTTGCCCCAGCCAGTGAGGCTCTTGTTCACCAGGAAGCAGGGAAAGATTATATAAAGCTATATGGACCAAATGAGGGAGTGTCATTGGTTGCTCACCCAGTGAATGGACAGGGTAGCTTGATATCGCGCAGTATGTTGTCGCAGCAAGGAAGCTTTGTGTCTCAGGCTGCTGGCAGTCTTAAAGATCCTATTGTCAATCTCTTTGGGAGTTTGCATGAGAACACTCTCCCTGAGGGTGGAGGTTCGCGCAGCATGCTAATCCATAATGCAAACAGCATCTTTGGAGATTCCAGCCCCTTTGGTACCGGCGACAATCTGCATGCTCCACTAATGTCATTTCAAGGTGATGCTGGGGAGAGATCAAAGGACAACTTGGGTTTCAGGAGCACTAGCAGCCTGAGAAGCAGTTTCGCTCATGGGAATGCTGTGGAGACACCTAGAAATACAAACATCGGTGGAGGTTGGCAATTGGTTTATAAACCAGCTGATGATGGAAAAGGAGTGCAAAGGGTTTATTTGCATGCAGATCCTGCTGCACCGTCTCAAGAACAGCATGTTTCATTTGTTTCAGCTTCTGGGTATGACATGCCTGTAGATGTCGAAACTTATCAGGCTGCTGCTCTAGTCAGCCAGTCTGTTCTAGGTACTCATGATATGTTGAGTATGCCAGAAGTGGCTAAAAAAGGTCCAAACTGGAGAAATCTGCTAGAACCAGGTGTCAAGCGAGCATTGATTGTCGGAATAGGGCTTCAAATTCTTCAACAGGTACAGTTAGTTAACATTTTTATTAGTAGAATTACATCACTTGGTTATTTCCTATGTTTGATCTCCTTTGTATTCATCCTGAAATAGGATGTTGATCCAGCTTTTAAGATTATGTTATGAAGGCCCAAATTACTGTTTTAATAGTCATGAAGATAATTGTTCATGAGCTTTAAGATTGGAATGCCAATTTGATATGTTGTTTCCAGGGTGCTCTTTTCCTCATAGTTTAAAAGTAGCTGAGACAAACAATATAAACAAGGGGCACTTGCATATTGTTCTCTCTTATGGTTTCTTCATATCTGATTATGAAAATGTAATATATATTGCAGGCTGCTGGTATAAATGGATTTCTATACTATGCTCCCCAAATTCTTGAACAAGCTGGGGTAGGAGCTCTTCTATCGAATTTGGGCATCAGTTCTACATCTTCTTCATTACTTGTAAATGTCATTACCACATTCTGTATGCTGCCTTGTATAGGTCTTTCCATCAAGCTCATGGATATTGCTGGCCGGAGGTATGATTAAACTACGACATTGATTACGTCTTTACTTTCATGTTATTTCTGTCGCCAGTTAATGAAAGTCGTTTGCCTCTTGATGTATCCTATCAGAATCTCTGTACGTACCTCTGACAATGAAACAGTTCTTGACAATGACATCATATATTTTCTGATGGCAGGTCAATAATGTTGTACACAATCCCTGTTCTGATAGTTTGTCTCGTGATACTAGTAGTCCGGGAATCGTTTCAGATGGGTTCTGTCCTCAATGCAGCAATCACTGCTGTTAGTGTTGTGGTCTATGAAAGCTGCTTCTGCATGGGCTTTGGTGTTATTCCCAACATAATATGCGCCGAAATCTTCCCAACCAGTGTTCGCGGAATCTGCATTTCTATGACTTCACTCACATACTGGGTTTGTACCCTGATTGTCACTTCTACATTTCCCTATTTGCTCCAAATCCTCGGCCTCACTGGCGTCTTCGGATTATTCGTTGCCGGCTGCATCATTTCATGGATATTTGTATACTTGAAAGTTCCTGAAACAAAGGGCATGCCTTTGGAAGTCATTATTGAGTTCTTTGCAATTGGTGCAAAGCCTGGTACTGATCCTGCTACAATTGGAACAAAAGGTTGATAATGAAGATCATCATCATAATTATTAAGAAGAAAATGCATTGTTCATATATGAATTTGGAAGCTTGGTAAAGTTAGTTGATGAGTGAACATTTTGGCGTCCGTACACATATCAGCAACAGGTTTCCCTTTGTGGGTTTAGGATAAATACGAGTATATTAATCTACAAATTGTGCTTATAGTTTATAATGATCCTTATATTAGTTTATCCTTGTTCATTCTTTGGCTTTTCATTTTTACCCCCAAGTGAATGGTAAGAGATTGCGTGTTATTAAAGGATTAATAGAGATGCAGCTAAAGTTTTATTATGCTATCCATTATGCACTGAACTTTTATTTGAGTGCCAAGAGTGAAAGATTTTCAGGAGAAAGTAATTGCATTGTTAGAAAGATTTTCAGGAGTAAAAGATAAAAGACTATTAATATGAGATTTCAATTTTGCTGATTTTTTTTTTAATTCTTTTGTAATATTTTAAAATTGAGTGCTAATCATTATACATAAAATTTTCTATTAATAGAATATACATAAACTTCTCTAAGAATTTTGTGAGGTACGGACACTTCGTTGAGTTGTCGTGTCTGTCGTGTCCAACTGTGTCTTAATAAAAAATAAAAAATTCTTCTCTAGACACACTTAGACACACCTAAATGCCATTACGTGTTAGCGTGTCCAATCTTATTCTTAACATGTATTCTTAAAATGAGTTTAGAAATAATATATATTATTATTTATTAAAACAAAAAATATAAAATA
>NC_029789.2:2820696-2836760 GCF_000816755.2 Arachis ipaensis | reverse complement strand
GAAGAGTAATGTTTTTTTATATTTTAATACCAATAAAATATAAAAAATTTATTGTAATTTATCTAAAAAATACTTTATATATATATATATATGTCGTGTTCCCGTGTCTTATAAGATTTTAAAATTTGTGTGTCCGCATGTCCCATGTCGTGTCCCGTGTCCGTGTCAGTGTCCGTGCATCATAGTGTATACCAAAAGAATCAAAAATAAAAAATAATGCTGTGTTTACTTGTTTAGTTTCCATTGGAATCTTCCAAACTACTGTTTACTTCTAATAAATTATTTTCCGAAAATGTGAAGATAGAACTGAGCCATGAATCTTAAAATAATTGCATATGATTTTAGACTATGATATGTACTCCTTTTAATTTATAATTTCATTGCACGAGTGGATTTTGCAAAAAAGTTTAATAATTAAAGGAGACCTAGGTTACAACTCTGAACAAATTCTAATGTAGGTTGTCTTCACTCTTAGTAGAATTGTCTTCCTATTAATAATTTAAGATATCAAATCTTAGGAGAGATTGAAAAAATGATACAATATAAAATGTAGAAAGAAATATATATATATAGAGTTGTGGTAATGAAATCTACTCATTGAACTTTGAGAAAATAATAATAATACTTACGTATCTTCATTTTAAAAATTATCTACCTACATATTATCCTAATATATAGAAAAGAATTATTTAAATTTCATTTTAAAGATATTTATAAGATCATAAAATATATTACTATTTATCATTTTAAATATTTAAAATTAAACAATATTGAGAACACATACATACTATTATCAAATGAATTAGTCAATGATAATAAATAACTCAAAATTCAAAAGATGATTTTATCATTATAATCCCGAATTTCAAGTGATACAACTAATTAAACCAACTATAAACCTTATACTCTCCTCTGAACGAAAAAATCCTCACCCCATATATACTTAGTAATCCAGTGATAATTTCAATGCGGATAATTTACTTAATAAACTGTTTGAAGATTTATGTTTTCATAAGTCTTAGGATTCATCCACGATTTATATAAATATTAGGAGGACAGAATTGTTATTAATTCAATTTTAGGACAATTTAATAATATCTATCTTCAAACAGTTTATTTAAGTAGATTACCCTTTCAATGCAATCACCTTGCAGAAACATTAAACCAATATGCATCTCTTCTCCACTAATTCTTAATTTTTGAAAAAAAAATAAATAAATAAACTACGATAGGCACACTGATTATGGTCTCTAAGGGGAGGCATGTATATAAATTCAGAATTATCATGCTATATGCATATACTTCAAGATAATATAATTAATGATAAATAAATTAAATAACATAACATATGTAATTTTTCAATGTTAACTACTATATACTATTTAACCAGAAAAAAAAAATGAAATGCCTAAGACCGGATCAACCGAAACTAATAATTAAATTGTGCTACACTCCTACATTACAAGAAAAACGTTGAGTATCGTCAAATTTATCGACGAATGTATTAAAAAATCCGTCAATAATATATTTACCGTCGGAATAAACCTCGCCGATAATTATTTATTGGTAAATTTTTTCTTCTCCCGCTAATTACCATAAAAAATTTTATACTGGTAATTTTTACCGTGGAATATTTTTATCGATAAATTTGACGGTAATATATTATTAATTAATAATTTAATTAATAACTATCGGCAGATTAAACTTAAATTTTAAATATTTAAATTTAATAATTTTTAAACTAATGAATCAAAAAATACAATACTAATTAACTCAAAAATAATCAACCCAGATAATAATAAACTTAAAAATTAACAACAATAAACAATAAAAAAAACTACACATTATTTATAAACGTCTGTCTTAAAATTCAGAAAATAACCTATTTCTACCAAAATGAAGAAGGACAATAATAACAAATGGAACTCTTGAGATAGGAATTATGAGTATATGACAAACAATAACAGAAATTTTTTCACACTAACTGAGCTATTGTTTTCTTGTTGCAGCATCCAAAATCAGCAAATCTCTCAACTTGATCAAAATAAAGACAATTCACATCATCCATGTTAACTGACTAAGTCGTTTCACATCAAAGTAACTGTCATTAATTAGAAAAACACATTAAATTACAAAAGTGAAAATTTTTTTTATCATTTTCAGATTCTACATATTTAATTTGTATATTCTAAACTGTTTTTCTCAAACTAAACCCAATAAACTGCTTTTTTAAGAATAACTATCTCACTCTACTCAAGCCCCAAAACTTAAGAAAATGACCTAATCTAGAATAAATTTGTCTCTAAAATACAAAAGTGAGTATCCACCCTTAATTTAAAAAGCCTTCTTAGTTCTTATTATAACTCATAAAGTTTTATTCTAATAATAATAATAATAATAATAATAATAATAATAAAAAACTGTGGTTATTATGGAAAGACATTTCATTTTGCAATCATTTTGTGAAGGTGGAAGCTACAACTGTCAAGAAATCGTTACATGCTTCGGAACTGAGACTACTATAGAAGGCAGTCGCTATGTTTGCAATTTTTTATTGGAGTATGCTTTATATATTTCCAAACCCTAAACTCTAAATTCTAAACCTGTTTCGAAAACGGATGTGAGCTTCTACGCACACATGATTGTCAAAAGAATTTCGCATATTCATCGCAAAGGGATCATACATTGTGACCTCAAATCGGAGAATATTCTTCTATTTCTTTCGTTGGACGAAGAGATTGTAAACTATCAATTGAAGAGAGTTGAAACTATGAATGAACAATATTTAGTATAATTACTGTTATTATAATTAAATTGTATTTTACTGAATACTTTATTTCTCTGATTGTCAGAAACAAGAGACTAGACTGGAGAAAGAATTTGTATATTATTGAATGTATTCAAGTTGTCTATTCAAGTTGTCTCGGAATGATACAATATAAAAGGATATTTATAGGTACTAAGAGAATCGTAATAATAAAGACGTAATCTCCTATAATAAATATTCAAATATACTAAATAATTCTAATTGATCCTAATTATATTCTAACACCCCCTCAAACTCAAGTGACAACTTGAGTTTGAAACTTATTTAAAACAATGAAATAAAGAGAAAAAACTACATAAACTGATAAAACGGGTGCAGACGAAACTGACAGAAGGAAGCGCGGATGGAACTGCCGTTTATCTTAAGAAAGCGCAGACGGAACTGCCGTTATCTGAAGGAAGTGCAGACGGAACTGCCGAAAAGAAACGCAGACAGAACTGCCACAAGGAAACACAGACGAAACGCAGACGAAACTGCCACGAGAAAATGCAGACGGAACTGCCACGAGAGAACACAAACAGAACTGCAACGAGAGAACGCAGACGGAACTGCCGAAAGAGAGCGAAAACTATATGATTTCTTTATGAGAATAGGTAAGCAGCGGATGACAATGGTGTTTGATCATTCGACTCGAAAAAAAAACACAAGACAGAGAGAATAGGCTAATTGGTGAGGTGAAAAAGTATTAAATGAGTGACAAAAGGAAAGGAAAGATGACATAGAAAAAAAAGTGTAAAAACTACGGTGATTTCACTGCAAGGAAAACAACCTATCATCTTCAAGGAGGATACCATGGCTCTGATACCATGTTAGAAAGGGGAGAGAAAGTAATAGGAAAAATGTTTGTAAGTATTCAAGTTGTCTATTCAAATTGTCTCAGAATGATACAATATAAAAGAATATTTATAGGTACTAAGAGAATCGTAATAATAAAGACATAATCTCCTATAATAAATATTCAGATATACTAAATAATTATAATTGATCCTAATTATATTCTAATACCTCCAAAAATAAGAATGAAGCTATTACTTTATTAATAAAAAAGTATAGAAAAATAATTTTTGGTTAATTAATATTAGTTCAATTTTTTTTAATTGTAAAAAATCTCTTCATACTTTTAAAGCGAAAAATGATGAACCAATATTTATTGCTGTAAACAATAATAACAATAGAATTGTAACTTGTTAGCTAGTATTCTGTTATGTTAGTAACATAGTCTAGCTATTTTTTCCCTCCAATAGTTAATTCGAAGAATTAATGTGTATAAATAGAGTTACAAAACATATGTAATTTTTCAATGTCCAGTATTAGATATTATTTAACCAGAAAAAAAAAATGAAATACCAAAAGAAGAATAAAGAAGAAAAGAGAATTAAAAAAAAGAATGTGTATTGAATAATAGAATAAAAATGAGTTTAGAAACTAAACTAACAATAAAGGAAAAACTGAAACTAATAACTAAGTTGTGCTAACTGTCTAATAAACTACAATTATACAAAATAAACTAACTTACGACAGGACGAATCAAAATCTTATTGTGTATAACTGTAATTTTTTAAAATTTTAAATATTTAAACTCAATAATATTTTATGAAATAATTTATACTCACCTTTATAATTTTAAATGAATAATTAGGTATATTGATATTTTTGGATAATCAAACTAGACTAGATAAGTAGATAGATACTAAATAGTAGCATAAATACTATGAAACAAAGTTGGTTGAAAGTAAGGATGGAGACATATACTTCACTTTTTATTTGGGTATAAAAACTTGGTTGAAAATGGTCATAAAATAGATATTTCAAGATTTTTGAATTTGTTTATTGGTTTAAATTATATATATAGACATAGACAAAAAAAAAATTGTAAGCACACAATGGAGGGGAAAAAGTGCAGAAGAAAATATTAAAATATACCACAACATCATACCAAAAAAATATATATATACGACAACATGATATATTAAATAAGTGTAATATTTTACCTATACTTTTCTTTTATATATATATAGACTATATAATAATAAGAGAAGCTCAGTATACAAGCGATTAGGGCTTGTAACTATTACAAGTTCATTAACGCCTAATCCACTAAAACGCGTTGCAACTCCTACGTCACTTACACGCGCTATACAAAGATCTCGCGTTCGTATAACTACCAAATTTAAAAGATTTGTTTCCTTCTTTGTTTTCCTTCTTTCCAAATTTCATCGTTCTTCTTCTCGCGCGTCTTCCCCTGGTTTTTCGATCGTTCTTTTCTTCTCCATTCTCATTGGTTTGTTCTTCGTCATTGACGTTAGTTCTTCTCTCTGTAACTCCAGCTTCGTTTTCTTTTCGATTTTCTGGTTTCTGAAATCAAAGTTTGAACTCGTTTTGAAGATAATAGATGATTCAACTTCAGATTGTCAGCTGAATCAGGACGAAGTGGAGCACAAATAGGAAGGAAAACGAGATTAAGAATCAATTGATTACATGTAGCAAAGAGGAAAAATGAAACCCTCATAGCAAAGACTCATTTGATAGGAATTGGAATGATTTTCTGCTAAATTTTGATCTTGTGGACAACAAGTGGCTTTCTGGTAGTGTTGGGTTAAAATCTGCAGCAGAGGTGTAAATTTAATTTTTTATCGGGTGTATTTATAGTCTGTGTTTGGGTGTATTATGCAGATCTCTATGCAGACCGTCATATATGGGTTCCAATCTATTTGGAATTCTGGATCACCACTTCATATTATAGTACCTGTAAATCAGACATTTTGAATACACCAGAGAGAGTTTAATTAATTTTGGTCTTGTGGACAACAAGTGGCTTTCAGGTAGTGTTGGGTTAAAATCTGCTGTTTGGGTGTAAATTTAATTTTTTATCGGGTGTATTTATAGTCTGTGTTTGGGTATATTATGCAGATCTCTATGCAGACCGTCATATATGGGTTCCAATCTATCTGGATCACCACTTCATATTATAGTACCTATAAATCAGACATTTTGAATACACCAGAGAGAGTTTAATTAATTTTGATCTTGTGGACAATAAGTGGCTTTCTGGTAGTGTTGGGTTAAAATCTGCAGCAGAGGTGTAAATTTAATTTTTTATCGGGTGTATTTATAGTCTGTGTTTGGGTATATTATGCAGTTCTCTATGCAGACCGTCATATATGGGTTCCAATCTATCTGGATCACCACTTCATATTATAGTACCTGTAAATCAGACATTTTGAATACACCAGAGAGAGTTTAATTAATTTTGATTTTGTGGACAACAAGTGGCTTTCTGGTAGTGTTGGGTTAAAATCTGCAGCAGAGGTGTAAATTTAATTTTTTATCGGGTGTATTTATAGTCTGTGTTTGGGTATATTATGCAGTTCTCTATGCAGACCGTCATATATGGGTTCCAATCTATCTGGATCACCACTTCATATTATAGTACCTGTAAATCAGACATTTTGAATACACCAGAGAGAGTTTAATTAATTTTGATTTTGTGGACAACAAGTGGCTTTCTGGTAGTGTTGGGTTAAAATCTGCAGCAGAGGTGTAAATTTAATTTTTTATCGGGTGTATTTATAGTCTGTGTTTGGGTATATTATGCAGTTCTCTATGCAGACCGTCATATATGGGTTCCAATCTATCTGGATCACCACTTCATATTATAGTACCTGTAAATCAGACATTTTGAATACACCAGAGAGAGTTTAATTATGGAAAAAAAATTTACTTATAATTGGATCAAATATATTTACACCATGTGTTCAATTTCTTACAAGAGTATATAACAGTTACATTAATCAGTGACAATATCATTAGAATCTATCTGACAAAATGGACTCAATAACAATGAGAATGGCCTGGACAGTCTTACTGCATCACTTCTCCTCGCTCATATTTCTGAATTTCTCACTCAACAGATGGGTTGCACACTTTAGGTCCTTGATTTGCTGTAAACAAAGCAAAATTAGAGTTAGATATATTTCTATTATGAAAAACTGATTTGATCGAAGACATATATTTGTTCTTACATTTTTTTCAGCTTGGTTTCTGCCTGCCATTTTTTCTGAAATGAAAAATACACCCATAGATATCAGTAAGATACACCCATAGATATGAGTCAGATACACCCATAGATATCAGTCAGATATCACTCAAATACACCCAAATGATTACAGAAATACACCCAAAGGATTACAGAAAATACACCCAAACGGTTACAAGAATTCACCCAAACGATTATAGGAATACACCCAAAGGATTTAAGAAAATACACCCAAAATTCGTTGAAGTACATCTTATGCATAATTCAGAACTCTTTCTCTTTCTCCTCCTCATCCTCTGCTGCTTCTTCTTCTTCAAAAACGATTTTACCATGAAAAATCGAAAAAAAAAAAGAGAAAACCGAGAGAAAAGACGTAAATGAAGAAGAAGAAAAAGAGGAAAACGAGGAAGAAGAACGTGCAGAAACAAAAGAAAAGGAGAAGAAGAAGAGTAAGAGGAAGAAGAACGTGCAGCAAGAAGAAGAAAAAGAATTTTAGAAACCATGAAAATCGAAAAAAAAAACGACGAAGAAGAGGAGGAGGAGGAAGAGGAAGACGAAGAGGAACCGTTTGAGTGGGGCGCGTGTAGTTACGCTCCATTCAAAATGAGTTAATGCGCGTGTTAATGAAGTTTGGGCTGATAACTTGTAAAACTTGTACGGCCTTTTTTTTACTTGTATGTGTAGCAGGCCCTGAATTTAGTAAGATCCAATAACAAGATTTTCCTTGACCCACAAAAAGGATGCAACGTGGCGGAAAATGACTGGTTCGAAGATAGCCACACCGTTGCTTGTGTGGTGACCAGCTCAGGGGATCACTGCAAGGTTTTCGCGCCGGCGCCATGAAGGAGCCGACGACGACCATGACCGAGTCAGAACAGAACCGCCAACAATTAGGGTTTCAGAAAAAGCAAGAAACAAAATTCAAAAGAAAAAAGCGTTCCTAGGGACCAAAGTTTGAAGCTTGTTACTGAAAAATGAACGCTAATGAATCGATCAAGGATTCGATTCCCCTTGAGAACCGACCCGGCATCTTCATCATTGGATCCCCCAACGTTGGTAAACGTACCCTTTTATCCCGTAAGTTACGCTTTCTGACTTCCTCTTCTCCTTGTTTCATGTTTTGCTTGCTGTTAGTATCTCATATTTTTCAATTCAATTTTTCTCATTTGAAATTTTAGTTACTTTGGTTGAATTTCAAGCTCAGGTTTTCGGTTAACTTTGAATTTGGTATATTGTTTAACTGTTTTTTACTTCAAATTCACATTTTCAGCACAAGATATCAGTTTATTTATGTGTATGTATCTCATAAAAGCCCAACCCTAATACGTTGATCATCATGTTCTTCCATAGTTATCTATGATAATTCTAATGAACTATCTAGATTTAGTTTTTCACCTGCTGAATTTTATTTTGCATGCTTGATTACTTCAGGGTTGCTCTCTGTTGATTTTGAAGATACTTCTGAGTCTGCATCTGAAGTAAATGGCCATGGGTATGTTAACCCTGAATCATTTTCACCAAATGATTGATTTTGATTTTCTTTTACCTCTTGAGTGTGTGTGTGTGTGTTCCTTCATTGTGTGTTTGGTGTCATGAACAGGTGGAATATCAGCAATAAGTATTACTCTGCTGATGTTTCTATTTGGATAGCTAACCTTGGTGATGATTGTTCTGTTGGGAAACTCTCTATATTGCAAGAATTGGAAGCTTTGGTTATGGTTTTTTACATGAGGGATGTTAGTGTTGTATGTTGTATGATTTAATTGCATGAACTTATGCTTTTGCACTGACATATCTTTATTGTTATTATTATTTTCTCTCTTGTACTTGCAGCTATCTTCTCTAACTGCACTTCAAGATTGGGTATCTTGCACGGATATTCAAAACTTTGAGATAGTATTGTGCATTGGAAACAAAGTGGACCTGTTTCCAGGTCATCCGGCTCATGCTGGGTACAGAAGACAACTACTGAAGCTAGATGATTCTGTTGTTGATCCTTATGCAGAGGGTGCTGATTATGGAATATCTGAATTGGAGAGAACTAGTTTATTAGGGGATGAAGAATCATCGAGGGATATCAGAAAGTCCTGCTTGGAATTGTGTACTGAGAATAACATTTGAGTTGCTTCCAATGCCGATTTTGACAAATGTACGCCTTTGCGAATGAGCTCCATACACAAGTTAATCATATGATATTCTCCACATTGCTCTGATTTTTGGTTTGAAACATTTGGTCTACATATTAATTAGTCATAACTATGATATTTTTTGGGGGTTAACAAGCAATGTCTTGTAAGTAGGAACACCATCATGACCAAACCTTGTTTAGTTCGCTTAATTCAAGGATACAATGATGAGTTATTAAGTATTAAACCTATTTCCAACTTTAAAAGTTTGATGTATCGCAACACTGAGACAAAGAACTGTTAGTCAAACTCCTTCCTGACCCCGCTCACCTGCCTCTGAAGCTGGAATGCCTTTCTAGAGAGGGCTACCCTACCCGAGGAATCGATAAGTTTGAAGTGGGATGTGGAATGTGATTGGGGATGGATGGTGGTTATGAAAAAAGTTCTGCATCAGATGATGAGCATGAATTCAGAAAGGCGAAAACTTTTTCTTTTATTGGCGGCCGATAGGTAATTCGATTGAGTCGAAAGCCTACCAACGCATAAAGGTTCCGATTCGAGCGAGAGCCCAAACGGGGGAGTTGACAGGCTTGTCTGTAGATGGTGGTTCATAGGGAGTTGAAAGGCTCTGTGATGCTCTTTCTGCTCATATGTGGCCTGAAATGATACTGAAATCTGGTAATAGAACGAGTGAGTCATTGTTGCCTGTGAAAGAAGGTAATTCCCTTGACCTTTCTTGTTCCTTAAAGCATACTAATGTCTGTGATGTAGAATAAACTCTAAGCCTTCGAATTTAGTTTCTCTTCTTTTTCTTCAGAGTTGTCTTCGGAAGAATCTGATTATGAATTGGAGTATGAAGTTTTATCAGCCTGTTCAGCAGAGCCATGGGATGATACAGAACAAGTGAACAACAATGGGTTTCTGCGACATCCTTAGACGCAGGAGGATCAGTTCCTCATGGAAACCTGAACACAGAATGTGAAAATGAGGATGGAATCAAGCCCAACAAAGAGTTTGAGCCCTCAACCTCTAGCACTGCATTTCAGGATGAGAGTGACAAGGAAGTAGTAGAGGACATGGATGATCTTGAAAGCGAGAAGTTGGATACAGGTAAGTTTCTTGACTTAGATGATTTGGAACAAATGATGTCTGGGATTGGGAATATGCGTGCAAGCTTAAGGTTGATGCCTGATTTTCAAAGAAGGGAAATGGCTGCAAAGCTGGCCATGAAGATGGCTTCTGTATTTGAAGGAGAAAGTGATGATGAAGAGAAAATTAGGTCGATTTAAGGTATTGTCTCTACGAGATTCGGTTAAAACTTCAACCATGTTTGATGAATGCAATTAGCTATACTATTATAAGAGCCACCGCTTGGAAGGAAGAGATGAGAACATGTTTCAATTTAAGAGTAATTTCTGCTATCTTGTTATACCCTGCTTATGAATGGGAAGATTAATTAAAAGAAAAAAGGTATGAACCAAAATATTAACTATCTATGACTATTTGACAACAAAAAAATAGCAACACTTAATTGTTACTTGATACTCATCGATAAGTTATCAGGTTATATGTTGGTGGTGGTTCTAAGTAATAAGTGCACTCAAGAAAACAGTAAATGTACATTCTAACTGATGATAGTTCTTGAATTTGATAAGATTTCATGCTTCTTTTTTAATAGTTGCTGATAATTTTTTTTTTTTTCGTTTTCATCATTATTGTATATTTGACTCTCTAGAGTACATTCTAGAACTTACAAGAGTTAAATTTAAGATAAGTTTAAATGATTTATTCACTCATGTTCCTCCCTTTATTATATGATATGATGATGAAGTGGACTTAGGATCTTGTCTTGCAAAGTTATTCTCCAATCAAAACATCAAATCCAAGAAACTCCACTTACATATTATCTTCATGCTTCCATGTCTTAATTTGCAAGTCTTGCCTTTAAACCTGTAGAAGGCGTGATAGAATAGCACAGCTATGATGATATAGTTATCTTCATGTAACAGCCATGTTAGATGCCAAAAAAATGATAAGGTAGAGTGAGATTTGATTGCTACTTCTTTAGGCGGCTACAAAAGAAGATAAAGAACTTTTTGTGTAGATACAAGTTCGTCGTCTTATATTTTAAATACACGCACAATAAAAATGATGACTTACTTTTTCAGTAAGTCACACATTTTATTGTGTGTCTATTTAAGAATAAGACGAAGAACTTCACTGTCTTGAAAAAGAAGTATTGATACCATGTCCATAACAACAACAAAGAAACAAATGACCCGCGGAAATGTCATGTTCTGATGAGTCACGTGCTAAGTAAGTGCCTAAGTGAAAGGTTTGATTGTGAAGTATGAAAACAAAAGAAAGTTGGGAAAGAAGGTGCTGGTTATGAGTCCTCATCTATATCCATCAATTTGGTGGAAAACAAAAACAATTAGAAGGGACAAATGGATAAGTCTTTAGTGCTCTCTAATCATGCTTATCCTACGGAGGATTAAGGAAAGTGTATATAGGCTTATAGCTTGTAATCAGCTTTCAACTTTACACTGCATGTGGTTGTTCAATGTTCACACTTCACACCTCAACACTATGCCAGCCACCATGACATGAAGGGAAAGGAAGGTATAAGAAAAAAAAAATGTTCTAACGTGCATTAGTGTGAGCCACTTTACCAAATCATGTGCTATTTATTATTGAAAAAAATATAAAATTTAATTAAATTTTGTTGTTATTATTGTTATACAATTATTTTTCTTGTTTGCATTTGATATATAAATGTAACACATTTCAAGGTATAAATTCGGAAGATAAATGGGAGGCGGGGCCTAATAACTTATAAGACACGTGTCCTTCTCAAAACCCAAAAAGTAAAAGAGCATCTCCAACTTTTTATATAAAATAAGAAAAACCAATAGAATTAAATTGGTAGAATAGTTAATCTATTCGACTGTTTAACAAGGGTTGAAAGTTTAAATTTTATTTTGTACATAAAATAATTTATTAGTTATTGATAAATTCTTAAATAAAATCTCTATTAATGATAACTTAATTCTTGACCTAAAAAAATATAATAAGAGAGAAAAAGCTACATCACCTTTTTTGTTTCTCTCGTAAAACCTAATCTTATCATGTGTAAACATCAACATAGATTTAATTTTTATGGATTAGAAAAAATTATCGTCTTATACTCTTATGTTCCCTTCATAAAACCTGATCTTATTATGATTATTTAAATGATCATATAAATAAAAAATGTAATTGAGTAATAGTACATCAAAATTATACCTGATTGATTTTGATCCATTATTTAGCATTTAATTATTTGCTAAAAGGATTTGTTTATTGAAGATGAGGAGAGGATCCACAGTGGGAAATGAAACTTGAAGTAGAAGGATGGGTGTAAGTCATAGCAGAGATGGTTAGCACTTATTGTTGGGGGTGGATTATAGACCTTAGTATTTGATTCCCTTTGACTAAGATGATTAACATGATTCTCATTTCAATCACTTGGATTAGATTGGTTCGTGTATGATTGTGTATATGAATATGTGTACGTTGATTGGTAATAAATTAATAATATATAGGCAAATTTTTTTTTGTGTCTATCAGTTTAGTATGGAATTTGGCAAAGATACTTTTTATTTTAAATTTTTAATTATATATAAACATCATAGCATGTACTATATATATAATATATTGCATGATGTTAATGGTTAGTAACCAACAAAAAGAGGAGGGGAATATAAAAGGCAAAAAAGAGTGTGTATTTGTTTTATCTTCAGTTTTCAACTTTTTTTTTTCAATTACATAAAAAAAACTTGTAAAAAATGCTTTTTTGAATAACTAGAACCAAACATTTAATGTTCCTTTTAAAATTTATACTTACTGAATCAACTTAATCGGATTATTTACCATATAAAACCAAGTGAACCAACTGAATTTGAAGGGGGAAAAAATAGCAGCGACACACAGGAATTGAAAAACCGCCGTATGTGATGGTTGTTCTTAGGATAAATGCAATTAATTTTTTATTTTAATAAACTGTGATTTTATATTATATAACACTTTTTTTTTTCAGGATATCCTATTTAAATGTTGTATGGTATAAGAATAGATTTAATAAAATTAATTAAAAAATTGAGAGGATGTTATGGTTGGTTGGGCTAACTTGCATGACTAAGCATGTAATTACAATTTAGATGTGACTGGTTATTAATGCCCCTTTGACATGACATATCAACAACTACATGCTGTGTTTACTTTTAAAAAAATGTATTAATCATGTTATGGTTAGAGAATAATAACAGCGATGATGAATAAAAGATATTTTAACTTGTGTCATTATTTGTGTTTGTTTAGGCTCATTATTTTGATTTAAAAAAAATTAATAAAATTTTTTTTAGCATGTTTGACAAATTTTTAATAATAAAAATAAAAATATTAAAAAAATATTTTTTTTGAAAAATTATAATTTATATATTTTTTTATAAGATTTTTTTTAAAAAAAAATATTTTTCATGCAATAAATAAACAAAAAAGTATTTTTTATATCGTTATACTCAAACATAATTAATAAATAAAAAGATCTTTTTGCATGAAATATCCAAACATAAAATTACTTTTATTTTTTTATAAGATCTTTTAAAAAAATTTAACTCAACAAAAAATATTTTTTTAAAAATTCACCCAAACAAAACTTTTATCATAAAATGACAAAATCATTTTTAGTCAGCTCTATATTTTCTTCAATATGTTCGAGTAAATCAATTTCTCACATAACTCGATATAAGAATCTAGTGCAACTTGAATATGCCGGCTCTACAAATTGAACGTCACTGTTTCTCTCTGGCTTCAATTATGGGTTCAATTTAATGTTTGATTTCATCTTAGTTTGAATTTCTCGCTACAAACCAATCTTCAATCTTGCTAACCACGTATGACTTACTAAACTGTAGTTGTTTGTCACAATTTCGGTAATTATGCTCTTAAATTTTCATAATAGAATAAATTACCAATTCTGCCTTCGAATTACCAGAACGCTGACAAAAATAACATTTACTTTTATTAACGACAAAAATACACTTAAAATATTGAAAAACACTACAAAAATATCCGACCGTAAATAAAAATCTATCCGTTAACAGAATTGGCTGAGCTGTCAAATGGATTCCGTTACAACTCTTCCTCTGCTTTTTCTTCATTCTCCCTCACTCCCTCCCTCCTCAATGCAACTACAACAAAAATAAACATCATCTGCTGTCACTCTTTTTCTCCCTCAAACCTCCCAGAAACTGCTGCAAGCTGCAACCACAACAACAACATATCTCAGTCACTCCGAAATTGCAACAACGACAACAACATCATCTTCCTAGCTGAAGTTCCTGCAACAACAACATTTTCCTCATTATTTCTCTCCTAAAATACGATGTCGCCTCTTCTTCCACGGTTTCTCTCCCTCAAGTACGACAATGGTCTTGCTCTGTCATCTTGCTCATCCACTTCTCCTTCTTCGATTCTTCTCTCTCGCCGCCCCTCTCTTTCTCTCTCCTTGTTGTTATGCTTCTCTCTCTCCTCAACGACGGCACCTGTGGTGATATTGTCCTCTCCTTCCGTCCTCCCTCACTCCCTAAAGCAATTACAACAACAATAAACAACATCTCAGTAACTCTCTCCCTCTTCCAAAACTCCCAGAATAGTCCTTATGCCTCACCCTCTTCATCTCAACCACAGTCATAATCAGCCATAATTAGTAATAATCCTCCATAATCAGCAATTCTACAATTTTTCATTATATATTTTTTAATAATCTAATAAAAATAGAATCCAAAGAGAAAGAATGAAAAAGAGAGAAGCGGAAGAGATAGCTCCTCACTGTCCTAGAGAGAGAGGGACTATCCACTGCTGGCTTACTGCGAGAGAGGAGAGTAAGGCGCTGCAAGACAGGTTTCTGACAGCAATGGAGGGGCGGCGAGCAATGCAAGCAGTGACAGCGATGGCGAATCTGAGAGGAAAGATCGAGAGATCTGCTGAGAGAGTGAAGAGGGCAAGGAACTGTGAGATCCTCTTCTGACGACAACGGAGGGGCAGCGAGTAAGCAACAGTGGCAATAACGAAGTTCTGCCGTTGAAGACAAAGAGACAACGGCGTGAGTTGATGAGAAATTGTTCTATGTATTGGAGAAGTGAAAGTGAGAAGAAGGGAGAAGAAAAAAACGAGCGGGGAGTGAGGTGTGAGAGCGTGAGATAGAGAAGATAGGAATGCAGCAGCCATAGATTCAGAGTGAGAGTGAAGAGGATGAGGTGTAAGGTCTTTCTAGGAGGTTTGGGGAGGGAGGGAGTGAGGGAGAATAAAGGAGAAGCAGAGGAAGGGGTGTAACGGAATCCGTTTGACAGCTCAGCTAACTCTATTAACGGAATAGATTTTTATTTACGGTCGGATATTTTTGTAGCATTTTTCAATATTTTAGATGTATTTTTATCAATAACAAAAGTGGAGGTTATTTTTGTCAGCATTTTGATAATTTGAGGACGGAATTGGTAATTTACTCTAATAATTTTTTTTGTCTGATTATAATGGTATTTAAGTTAAACTTATTCAATTTAATACATCAAAAAAAGAAGTCTTAAATTTGTGTCCTATTTGTTTGGTTTTTTTTTTTTTTTTTTTTGAGAAAATCCTCTTTATTGATAAACTAGTATCTGATCTCTTTCCAGAATTTTCGTTAAGTCAAGTTCAGATTTTTTTAGGAAAAAAATCTTTAAACAATCCTCGTAATTAATTTGAAAAACAACGAAATCTTCAATAAAAAAAATTATTTTTTGGCCTTTGATGTTTGATCTTTAGTTTTATGGGATTAATTAGTTTTTTAATCAATATTTTTTCTTTGTATTAACAAAATAAATTTACATAACATATTAAATAGTTAATTTATCCGTTAAAAATCAATTAGGATTCAAATTATGTTAATTTATCCGTTAAAAATCAATTAGGATTCAAATTCTTTTTTATTGAAAATCTGTTATTTTTTAAAGTGATTGTTAGGGTCGTTTAATTTTTACGTTTTACCTTTTTCAAA
>NC_029789.2:2818848-2820532 GCF_000816755.2 Arachis ipaensis | reverse complement strand
TTTATTAAAAATCTCGTAATCTCTAAAAAAAAATCAATTTATTTTAGAAGAGATAATTAGTAGTTTAGTACTATTCGGCAAAGAGCAAACTACCATATATACCTGTGATAAAATAATGGTCAACCAGGAGCTAATTTGTCTTTATCACCTAAACCCTATATAGTTATTTATTACCTGTAACAGTGTCCTTTTGTAATTGTTTAAAGAGGTCCAAATTCCGAAGATTTCAAGTTTCAACTACGTTAGGCAACATGGGGTCTTTTAATCTTTCTCCTAATCATTTACTAATCTCCTTTTCTATAATATCCATTTTGGATCTAATGAGACCATTTCACATGTTATCCACCACCCAAGAACATAAAAAAGATCATTTCATATGCTCAATCTAACTCTACCAATTACATTGGATTAAATTTAAATTGCCAAAATATACACAGCAAGTAGTAACAATAATACTAACAATTGGCAAGGTTTATAATGCGAAAGATTTAGATTGCCCAAATTACAATCTCAACCACCAACAGCTTCCAAGTGATGATGATATTTTAAAAACAAAAAAGAAAAGGTAAAATAATAATGCTAAAAAAGAGCCTACAGATACATACAAAAAACTACAACTGTTTCTTCAAGGCAAGAAACCACTATTATTGTTGGTGTTGCTACTACTACTGTTGCTATTACAGCTGAAACCGCCGCTATTACTGTTACTGTTATTAGTGTTATCGTTAAAAACGGCATTGTCGTCTTCTCTCGACTTCAGCTCAGGTTCATTGATCGCCGCTCTTGCGGCGGAGCTTCCAGCTCCGGTGGCGGGAAACCTCCCGCACTTCTGGCACCTCGCAACCGCTAAAACCTGTCGGCACGAAGGGCAAGAAGAGTGTGATCCAAGCCACGTGTCTATGCAGGCCACGTGGAACCCGTGGCCACACTGCGGCAACACGCGGATCTCATCGCCGGCGGCAAAATCCGAAAGGCAGATCGCGCACTCCGCCGTCACCATCCACCCGGCACCGCTACCGAATCCGGATTCTGGATCTCCTCCGTCAACGTAGGCGAATTTCGGTAACGACTGGAGAACCTTCTTCTTCAATCCTTTGTTGGCGAGAGCCTGACGCGGTGAGGCTCCGGCGGCGGAGCCTCGGCGGAGCCAGGCGCACCTGGCGACGGCGACAAGACCGACGACGCATATGAGGGCGCAGAGGAGAGCTGCGAGGATGACGACGAAGTCGGATTCAAGAGCCACAGCCTCGGGCGGCGGAGCGGCGGCAACGACGGTGGCGTTGTCGGCTGTGGATGTGAGGGATCTAAGAGTACGTGTCATGTGTTTGTGTGAATTAGAGAAAAAGAGAAGAAATTAATGAAACGGTTTGTTAGAAAAGGAAGGAAGGAGGGAGGGTGGTTAAATAATTGTGGAAGAAGGAAGGTTTGAGGATAAGAGTTGGAAGGAGAAGAAGAAGAAGAAGAAGGAGACTTTGGGTCAAGAGAGAGTGGTGGATGGTCCCACTTTGTATTGTGAATGTGAAGAGGCAAGTGGGTAAAGCAGAAGGTAAGGACCTTTTTATGAACCAATTCACTAATTAAGCCTCATTATTATTTTTATTTTATTCATTATTCATATTTATCCATATATATGTTCAATATTAACTATTAAATAAATATTACGTGTTTATATATGTTTATGAAA
>NC_029789.2:2817480-2818830 GCF_000816755.2 Arachis ipaensis | reverse complement strand
ATTAGCTAAATTCTTGTTTATATTAGTATTGATTTTATTTGTATGTTACATATATTCTTAATTTTTATTTCTGCTTTTTTTAATTTTAAACTAATTATTTAACATATTAAAATGGCTAAAAATTAACGAAAAATAAAGAGTATAATTTTTTGTCTTTATTCTTTTTTAATTTAGACAATTTATACCTTAACGATTGAAAAATATCAATTCATTCTTTATTTTTTATTAAACGCATGAGTCATTCTATGAAATTTTTGACATAATATAACTTAAAATACTTACGTGTGACCACGTCATTTATATAATATAACTTTCGTCAGTTTTCCGCGAATGATAACTATTTGATTAGATCATCATTCCTTTACAATATTATTTTGATAATTTTATAGGTAATAAATAATTTTAAATTCTCAATCAAATCATTATCATTTATGTAAGAGAGTAAATACTAAATCATACAAATTAATATTACATGTAAGCATTTGTTATCACTTTTTTTTAAAAATTCTTATAAAAATACTCACATGTCTAACAAAAAAATAAACAGAAAATGAATTACTATTTTTTAATATTAAAATACAATTGAGGAAGAGTAGGGGAACAAAACTACAGAGAATTAAAGCCATGGCCCACCATGTTCTTGATTCTTTCTATAGTTTTCCTACTAAGTACTAACTCTATCTTTTATTTGCCAAATATTATGATTAATAACATTAATTAGTCATAGATGATATTTGTTATATCTTAAAAAATGATGATATACTTCAGGTCATTTTGATTTTCATCAATTTGTCAATCAAGTCATAAGTGTTAATAGTACTAATAAAATAATATTTTAAAAATTATTTAACTGCTTAGTTTATTGGAAAAAATAGTTTCTGTTTGCTTTGTTCTTTATTTTATTAGAACAGTTAATTTCCTTTTTGTTCTCTTCTCTATGTTATTGATAAAATAATTCCTCCTTTTCCTTTCTTAATCTGACTTGTCATGTTTAAACAAGTAGGTAAACCGTGTTTGATTTTCATTTCCCATTCTTGTTTAATAATGAAATGAGATATTTTTTATTTTTAAAATTTAAAATAGTATAGTGGATAACTACATGTCCCTATCAAATCTACTTAATGTATAACTCCAAGTCAATAATGGATTTCAGTGAGTTCTAGAAAATACTCTCAGACACATGTTGTGATTTGTGAGGACTGAAGATATCTTAACTACTTTTCTTAACATAAAGGAGATTTTATAAAAAATTAAACCAATTTCGTTTGCATAAAAATCTCAACGATATTTTTTTTTACTAAAAATTATTTATTAAATTAACTACTGTATGTCTGTATAAATATATACGTG
>NC_029789.2:2814645-2816607 GCF_000816755.2 Arachis ipaensis | reverse complement strand
AATATATATATTTAATCATTAAAAAATTATGACAATTACCTATAATAAAAAAATTAGTTTAATTATTTTGTTAGTTTTTATAGTTTTATCAAATTTTTAATTAGGTCTTTATACTTTTTTTTTAATTGAATTTGTACGCTACTTTTAATTTTATAATTACGTCTTTTTGAGTGTATAAAATATTCGAGTTAATTGAATATTTCTTTAAAAACTGAACTGTTTCATAATTAAAAACCTAATTAAATTTTTGATCGCATGTATTTTGAGAAAAATATTCGATTAATTTTAACGTTTTTGATATAAAAATGACATAATTACAAAATTAAAAGTAGTGTAGAAACTCAATTAAAAAGAAAAAAAGTATAGAGACCTAATTGAAAATTTGATAAAACTATAGAGACCAACAGAATAATTAAACCTAAAATTCTTCTAAAAGTCACGAGTTTAAATCTCACTTTTAACTAAAAAAAAAGTTAATTTTACTATACGCCTAATATATTGATAAGAAATTAAATATACCAGGTATTTACAACAATACAAAATATCCAAAATTTTGCTACTAAATTTGAAGTTTCGTGTTTGCACTTTGCTACTGTATCTTACCCACCTTGATTAGTATCATCAACTAGTAAGTATTAAAATCCACATATGTACCTTAGTATATTAAACTATGGATTTAATAAATAAAAATAAGGAATAGCATAAGCAAGTGGCCCAAAGTTTTATTTTGGTGTATCTTGGAAAGAAAACAGCGCAAGTTAGAGCAGTTTCGTACCCTGAATTGGAAACCATCCACAGGTTTTAATGTGTGGTTGTGGATATGGCAGTGGCATGCATGTAATTTTATTCAGTTATATATACCAACAAAAATATGCCATTCTTATTAATTTACGTCGTCTAAGCTTAGCTGCAGCAGCAGTACTATTTACTATTTATTATTAATCAAAATGTAATGTTTAACTTAAAAGATAATGGTCAATAATCGATCGTACAGATATTATTTCACGAATCATGTGTACCTGCCATCCGAATATTCTACCTTTGAAATTGTATTTTTCCTATTGTTATATTAATTCATTTTTTTTTTAAATTTACAATAATACCATAGAGGCCAGGTTTTCTCAAAATATAAATTATGAGTTCGTGTCACTGTATATATATGAAGTAGAAAATAAATGAGGAGTTCCTTAATTATCATTCCAACTTCAGTCGCTAACTAGATGTGTCTTTGTCACTATTAATTAATGAATACAACAGATTAAGTTCCTTAATTATCATTCCAACTTCAGTCACTAACTAGATGTGCCTTTCTCACTATTAAATATTAATTAATGAATATAATACATTAATATTGGCCTAGACTTGTTAAATATTAAGTGTAAAGAATATAATAAATTAGTCTTACATTAGAGAAAATAAAAAAAAATAAAAAATTTAATCAAAAGTTAAGTATAATTTTGATTTTTAAGGTATAGGCCAAAATTTTTTTTCGTCTCTATTTTTTTTTATATAAAATTGTCCCTAAAATTTAACTTAGTTTTAAAATCGTCTTTGTCTTAGGGACCAAAATCGTACGGAAATCATGCAGAAGCAAAGACAAAAATGGATCGTCAATGGCTTATTTTTCTTCTTCTGTTCCCCTTCGCACGAACAGAAACACTCTCTTTCTCTTATTTTTTTATTTTATAATTTTTTGTTATGGATAATTTTATCCAAAATTTTAATATTTAAGTAAAAATGACGATTTTAAAATTTAGTTTTAAATTTTAGAGACGATTTTGCATTCAAAAAAGATTGATGAGGACAAAAAAATTTCCGACCTATACTTTAAGAATCAAAATCATACTTAATCCTTTAATCAATTTACAAGATAAAAAACTTATTAATTTAATACATTAAAATTTTAAATTAAATATAACATATTTTTATTTTGTGTTTTCTACCTTAATTTCTGTTCAAAAT